>NW_020956676.1:17072-19904 GCF_003031625.1 Empidonax traillii | reverse complement strand
TAATGTTATGTGAAGCAGAGGCTCTGTGGAATTTTCTGAACAAAGTTGCTTTTACGTAGTTACAGATATAGTACTGCTGGAACTAATGCCAATATGGGAACTTTACTGCACCTTTAAGTTTCAAAAAGCCCTGCTATATTTGACTTTCTTTCCTGTAAAGTTAAATTAAAAAGAAAATCATATTTGTTGTTTCTTGCTTCTATCAAACAGGAATACTCTGAAAAGCTTACAAAACCTTTTACTGAAGCCATTTGGTCAGAACCTGAAAGAATAGCAGGTTCAAAATTTATATCACTCACTGTTGTCAAAAATTTCATGTTGTTTGCTAAGGGAGTATATAAGCACTTGTACTGAAGCAGCTTGTAGAAAAGACCTGTAAACCTCACAGTGAAAAAAAAAAAAAAAACCAGTAAATTGAAGGTAGTCAGAAATTCTACCAACAATGGAAAAATTGGTGATCGTCAAAAAAACGTCTTAGTGATTTGTAAAAAACATAAATCAAGTTAAATTTCACAAAGTAAATTTAAATGAAGTATTAAAAGTCTTCATTACAAGAAAAACCAAAAAGAAAAGAAAAGAAAAAAAATTCTCCCCAAAACAACAACGAAACCCCAACTGAACAAACAAAAATAAAAACCAAAGACAGACCTATGGACAGATATTGTAGCTAGAAACTGACTCACAATAAAGTTATATTTTTGTTGCAGTAAAAATGGAGCAAAAGTAAAGCAGATAATGAGAATAAATTTAAATAAAACAAAATAAAAAAAACAACCCCCCGACACTGACCAAAAATCCTCTCAGGGGAATCAGAACTCTAACCTAACAGTTTAATGAACCACATTTCCCTCTCAGAACATCAAATGAACTTTTGTGTGATTATGTCAACCCAGAGATAAAGGTTTTTAATTAAAAACATCAGTTCATGGTAGATAATAGTTCACTGGAAAAGTAGCACTTTTGTGAAGAAGAGTAAAAATTCTTAACTAGACATAAATATCACACAATGCCAATTTTTAAGAGAAAAGCAGTTAAAGACATAGGGACATGAGAAATAAATTTAAACAGTTTTTCAAAGGTTGTTTCTACCAGAGTGATCAGATACTTTTTCTTTTAGTCAGAAGAATTGTGAGATATCTAATCTCCACAGATTTTACTAAAACGTTTTAGTGTAGCACCACACAGGGAATTACTATTGAACCTGAAGAAGACAGGCCATAGAACTGTAAATTGTATAGCTGGTTAAATGAGAGATGACAAGAAAATTCTTCTAAAAGAAAACTATGAGACTTGATGGAATTCATTTTTAGAGTTCCTTTAAAACTTCTCTTTGATCATTTTAGGGTGACTGATATTAGTGACTGGGTCAAAGAAAGACCTCCTTAATGATATATTCTAATTATATGGTGATGTGAGATGCTATTAATGCAGAAGATTAAAATAGCATATAGAAAGATTTGGGTCACCTTGAAAGGTTGAGTAATAATTGACATAAAAAGGTTTACGTACAAGTTGATGCAAAGGGTATTTCATATCTTTTCTGTGACTATATATTATGCACACCTCCACTTTTGTGTGAAAATGGGAGCTCAATATAGGAAAAGTGACTGAAAAACTCGTTGAATGAGGTGATACCTTTAAAAAGGTAAAGGCTTTGTATGCCTAAAGAAAAACTAATTCAAAACAAAATACAAAAACCCCAAGTCCAAACCTATTAAATACCCAGAATAAAATTTACATCAAAATATATAAGAAATTATATATAGTCATAAAATCATTATGATCCCTTTCTGTGAGGCAATTAAATAACTTAATGTTATCGTAAGTTTACATTCTAGGGAAAAGGGGTAAAAAAATGTAGATACTTTTGAGATGACACTTTCTTTGTTCCTGGAGGCCATTTGTAATAAAAAATTAGTTGATTAATGATTTCAGCAGCACAGGAAGTCCCTTCCAGTTCTTTTTTTCCAAAGTGTCTTGTCATATGAGGTAGAATATTTACATACAGCTAAGAATGGAGCCAGAGTTATTTACATACCACTCTGATGAAAAACTGAAGAAATTTGAAAATTTCTGTTTTCAGTGAATCATTATTGATTTACATTTTCTATGTTACCTGTTTTGAATCCTTTAGTCTGAGTCCTGATGAAATGTTCCAGTATATTCCTGGAATAAAAGCTAGTTTATGGACAAATAATTATGTAGTTCATCCTGTTTGCCTTTTTGAAGTATTGACCCATTAGATTTCTTCTAGTCCTCTGGAGCTTCCCTAGAGTTCCCAGACTTATTGAAAAATCAATGTCAATTGTCTAGGGAGATCTCCAGTCAGCTCTTTTAAAATTACTGAATGCAAGACAAATTTAAAATACCTAGTTTTAGTTGCTGCTGCTACTTAACAACTTCCAAAGTTACTGTGTGAGCGGAAGGTATTTCATCAGAATCAGAATCTGATATGACTTTTTTCTAACTAAAAGGAGAGTCATGAGTGTCTTTCTGCTTTTTCTGCAATATTAATGCCCTAGTTATATGGTTTTCTTATACAAATAGATAAATATCAGCACTAGAATTGCTTTTACAGTTGCTATTTTATTGTGGAGATATCCCAGACACCTGTAATGGCCAGTCTCTTCGCGAACGAAGAACCGGGGAAGGTCTTTACACCTTCCAGCCTGCGCATTGGATTTTTTAGGTGAGACACAGTGTGCGCGGAACTGAGCCCACCCTTTAATCCTGAGGTTCATCTGCCGGGGCCAAGCACGCTTGGACGGTGGCAGCGAGGTCCTCAGGACGTAGATGGATTGCCTTACGGGCTAACGAGCTCCATCTGCCCGG
>NW_020956676.1:2060-16418 GCF_003031625.1 Empidonax traillii | reverse complement strand
CTCATGGACTCTTAGGAGAATGTTTCTATACTCTTCTTTCCACAGACACTCTATCAAAGATTAATCTGAACAAGTATACATTATTAATGTGCTGATTCATCTCGTCCTAAAGCAAACATTTAAAATAAAACAGATGACTCATGCTTTGAGAATGTCCATTTCTTTCTACTGCCTCTGAGTGTAACCTCAGATGAACACATATGTAGCTTAAACAAGTGAAACTTACTTTATTTTCAGATCATTTTCCACATCGACAGTGCTGCTATTGCAGAGCAATTTTCTGTCATAACATAGCCATATTCAAGTCAAAATTCTCTCATAATAATTTATTTTCCTAGTGAGCATGTCTCGTGCCTTGTTAATAGTTCAGAACTTGGTTATCACAAATGTTTTATCCAAAGTTCTGCCAATAAGCTTATGTGAGCCTGTTACATTCCAGTCCAGAAACTTCACACTTTTATCCATTTACACTTTAATTTTAGGCTTCAAGAGATTTCGCCCACATAAACCCTTGTTAAGTCTTTGATTCTTTGATACCTTGAGTTCACGTCTGGAGAAAAACTACAAGTTTTCCTCTAAGAGATTTCTTTAAACTTGGTGAAAAAAAAGGCACATTTTGTCAAAAAGGGTTTTACGGAAATAACATGCAACTTCCCAAAAGCGTTTCAACTGACTACCAGGATTAACAAGCATTGCTAGTGAGTAGGAAACCTTTGTTACACCCAGCAAACACAAGCTCCACACAACTTAAGTGAAATACAGAACACACATACATACCAACACAAGGTGGTTCTGACCCAGTAATAACTGAGCTGGTGTCTAAGAGAGCCACATTCATCAATAGGACTATCAAATTTCTAACATGTTGCATACTTTAAATATTTTGGTTTTAGCTTCCTCAGTGTGTTCTGAGATGAGGTTGTGATGTTGATTAAACAAATTAGGGAAGTACTTCAGAGAAAATTCATAAAGTCATCTCTTCTGACACGTGCAGTGATATTCAGATTAATTTCTGTATTTCCAGTGACTCATAGAAAACCACTCCAGTGACTAGAATATCAAAGCTGAGACTTATGATCGTAGAACTGAGTACTCTTTAGCTATAATTCCCCCTCCAGAACCTTGTGAATTAATTTTTAAAGAATCTGCTTCCTCTAAACCCTTTCTAACCCTTAGAGATTTCCTCTTCCAGTTTTAGACCATTGTAATTCTGATCAGTCAATAGACAGGATGTACAGCCTCACTTTTTCATTCTTGTGAGAAACACTCCTTTATAAATTTGAGACGGGACAAAGTCATCACAGCAAAACTACTTTATTAAGCGAGTCAGCTGACTCAGGTGTCTCTCTCCAGGGAGGCCCACCCACACACTAAAATGGGTGACCTTTTAGCTCCTGCCCGCAGCTGGGGGGTGGTCTCTGTCCCCTTTCCTATTGGCCGGATACTCCAGGACTCACATTCCCTCCTGTCTTCCTACTTTGCCCCAGGTCTCCCCATCTTCATCTTCTACCTTTTTAGGCAAGTCTTTAGCATAGCCTTTCCTACTGGGTCTTAACAATTGTGCAGGGGACAGTCTGAACCACATCTAAACAATAAGCAGCTATAAGCAAGAAACAAGGGTTACCCCTCCCCCCCCGTCACTCTGGCTTCAGTAAAACATTGCTTTATTTCTCAGTGTATTATTCAAAATTCTTACTTCTTTTTTCTTTACATGAATCTTCTTGATATTTAAACTTACTTTCAGACTATCTCCTTCTGTAATGGCTCATAAGTACTGTGAAGCTATGCCAGCAGCCTCATGTGCAGCCACAAGGTAAATATATCAAACTATAGAGTTGTACAAGACATTGACACAGAGAAGCCATCTCTCAAAAAAATGTACTATCTCAGTTCATATCTACCTTATTCCAGGGACCTAGAGAGAAAGAGGTGTCTTCAGAGAGTTATTTCACCTTTCCCAGGCAACTGTTTTGGATAAGATGAATTACTGCATGAAGAGTAGAATTCCTTCTGCTTTACTTTAGGAATCTCAAACATAACTATCTACATGCAAATTAATTGCCTGCAGCTAACTTTACAGTCAAAAGACAAATAACTATTGCATGTTTCTGTTGACTATTTCAGATCACAGAATCAGAAAATCACTTAGGTTGGAAAAGATTTTTAAAATCATTGTGTTCAGCTGTTAACCTAATACTACCAAGTCCGCCACTAAACCATGTACTCAAGTGTCACATCTACATGACTTTTAAATACCTCCATGGATGGTGACTCAAGCACTTTCCTGGGCAGCCCTTTCCAATTCTGGACAATCCTTTTCATGAAGACTTTTTTTCCTAATATCCAATCTAAACCTCTCCTGGTACAAGCTGAGGCTGCTTCCCCTTCCTCTATAATTTTCAACATGGGAAAAGACGGTGACACTCATCTCATCTCACTACAAGCTCCTTTAATGTAGTTTGAAAGAGCCATAAGGTCTCCCCTGAGCCTCCTTTTCTCTGAGCTAAACACCCCCAGCTCCCTCAGCTGCTCCTCATAGGACTTATTCTCTAGACCCTTCATCAGCTAATGTATACTTTTAAGGTGAGATGAAAGACATTGAAAAGGTTTATTTCTTTTAGGGGACTATTGTTATAACTTACACTGAGCAGCTCTTTGAGCCACAATATTGATGAACATGTTTCAGATATTCATTAGAGAGATCTTATCTAAGAAAATTTTTTCTGTATTGAAGGATCAGGTAGCTAGTTTGGGTTCAAACTCCAACATTTAAGATATTTAATGAATCTGAGTGTGGATATGTGCTGTTTGGAGTGTTACTAATGAGTGAAATACAGACCATGTGTTCTCCTGGCTAATATGTGTGAAAACATTATGGTGGAAATGGAGTTTAATTAATTCCTGCCTGGTATTGACATTCTGTTTACATTTTATCTCTGAACCCATTTACCTTCACTTCTATGAAACTTTTGCTTTTGGAATACCAGCACAGTATTTTGTTATTTGCATATATAAATGTAGTCCAGCTGTATTCAGTCACACATAGCTTTTAAAAGAGAAGGTAAACGATTTTCGTTTGTCAAAGTAATGCCCAATAAGAAATTCTTTTGAGTTGAATACAAGAGTCTGAGTCAGGAAATTTTATCATACATTATGCCGGACACATTTGAGTACTGACAGCTCATGCAGGTACCTTGATAATACAGTTTCCATGGAATCAGTTTCTTCAGCTTGACTGTTTGGGTGATTGTTTGTGGTTTGATTTTGTTGTTGTTGGTGGTGGTTTTGTGTTTTTGTGGGTTTTTTTGTTGGTGTTTTTTTGTTATGGGTTTTTCCCACCCCCCAGGGGCTTTTTCTGAAGCCAATGAAGAAAACTGAACTTTCTTTAAATTTCCCCAAATCCTGTAGATATACAGGATTTATGAGTTGTTTAAAGCATATTTACAAATCAAAATAACTGAAAAACTATCTCTTCTAAATAAACTGTGATAAGCCAATCAATTATCTACACTTAAATCTGTCACTTCCTCAAATTTATCACAGAATCATTTGAGAAGTTCACAACATTTCTGAGTTCAGAAATATCAAGAGTAAGAAAAGAACTCTAAATTTATTATTAATTTAAATTTTTAATTTTGTTTTTCCAGGAACAGCCCATGATCTCTTCTTTCTTTTTTCATTAATTTCTATTTCATATTTGTTCCCTACAGTTTGAGAATCATATTTAAATGTTAAATCATATTTAGCATGGGTTCTTCAATCAGCTTATAGCTATTTCTGTCTGACTTAAATTATTTTGGCTATTTAGTAAGGAGGGAAGCAGTTTCTCCTTCAATTTTTAAAAGTTTTTCACAATCACTTTCTACTCTTCTCTTTATATATTTCAGTACAGTCAAATAATTGGAATCTAGTGTTGCCAACTACATAACATTCTATGAGCATGTGAGATTTTTTGCTTTCCCCAAAGTTTTATGCAAACTTTAAAAGTAATATCAGAGTCCAGTACATTTAAAATTTAAGAACATTCATAGGTTTTTTTCATGAAAAGGTGACAAAACAAGACTCACTAGTATAAATGACTTAATTTTTTTAAAGCTAGTTTAAAATTCTCTAATTTTGATTCCCTTGCGATAGTGTCTTTATACCATTTTATATATATACCACTTTATACCATTTTGTTAAAACATCAGTAACATTGTTGATATTCAGATTAGAGTAACATTAGATTAACATTTCTTAATATTGCATTGTTGTGGGAGTTTTTCACTAGACAATCACACAAATTGTTAAAACTTATTGAATTACTAAAATAAAATCATTCAACAACGCAAACATCCATTTTGAACAGAAAGAAAGAACCTCATAGCATTATTACTAGTATTATTTCTTAATTATAATCCCAGTCTCTGTCCTGGGAAACTAAGAAACAGATACTTATAAAAAATAATTATGCTGAAAAAACTTCTAAACACATTTCTCAGACATCTATGCTTTTTCCCAGAAAAATTTTAAATTATCCATCAGTATAGTTATCACTATTTCATTGGAATCATCAAAAAATGTCTCATTCAATAATTTCTATCTTAATATCATAAAGTTTATAATAGTTTTAAAACCACTGTATCAAATTACTTTATGTCAGAAGAACTTTTAGACTAGTTTCTGCACTGTTGCCTAAATGGCTGTGGGGGAAAAAAGACTCCAAGCCAAATTAAGTAGGAGATAAGATAAGGATACAAAGGCTTTAATGAGCCCCCAGGCTTTCTGGAATACTCCCAGCTTGCGCTCCCAAATACAGATGTTGACAGTTTTTATAATGATTTTCACCCAATCCCCATCCGGCCACCACCCAGGTTCTTCCCCTGCCAAGCCTGTTGGGAATTGGGTCTGAGGGTGTTTTGGGACCTCCTCTTCTTCATCTTCATCTTCATCTTCATCTTCCTCAGAGCACGTAATGTTCTTGGAGACCTTCCAGAGTCCTAGGTCTGAAGGTTGTTGCGTCTATGGCTATATCTTCTTCCGTAGGGTTAGGGTGTTCTTCTACAATTCTGCCTTGAAAAAGAGACTAAACAGGCCAGTGGAATTTAGGGGAATTGATATGGGAATGGGTAACAGGGTTTGCTATGTGTGGTTGGTGTGTTAAAGGGTAAAGGGATAATATGTTGCTACTCTAAAATCTACATTTACTACATAACTAATTCTGAAATCTACAGAAATTAAAAAAAATTTCAAAACTCCAAGGTATCAACACAAAGTGATATAAACTCCCTAACTTGACTAAGTTTCCATCCCATAAACTCTCACATTTTAAGGTTGTATGTTGCTTCATCATTGCTGTGTCCAAATAGACTGATTATGCTGCTACTTTAAAGGTCACATTGAATTTTATATTAAAATGGGACATGTAAAAATTATATTTCTTAATTTAATGTAAGCACTACAAATAGGTGAAAATAATACTGATGCTGAACAACTTCAATTCTGTTGTTCATGAGTCACACTTATAGAGCTGGTAAATCAATATCAAATGTTTAAAATGTTTCACTATTCCTACTATAGAGTTTTTGTAAGGGTTTGTTTGGTTAGTTGGTTGATTGGGGTTTTTCAATTTTCATTCCTTTGGAAAGGGGGAAGAATTGCTGCTAATTTCAGACCTTTTCGGTCAGTTTAGGAACCTGAGTATTTTGTAATTTTAAAATACTGGTAGCATTATTGTATATCATATTATCACCTGTGACATATTAATTGTGATCACTGTTTCCAGTAGTTGAAACATTATGAATTATTCCATTTTGTGGTCATTACTTACATACATCCAACTGTCCTTTGCTGAATATTGTTTTGATTACTCTTTGCATGCCTTCAGAGAGAATGGTGATTTCTCTTTCTTAGCTTATCTGATGTGTCACATTAAACTCTATGGATTCTTTATCTCATCATTGTAGCTGATCTCTTTACTCTTGAAACCAGTGACAGGACTCAAGGAAATGATATGAAGCTGAGTCTGGGAGGTTTAGGTTAGGAAAAAGTTTTTCATCCATAGGATGGTCAGGCACTGGAACAGGCTCCCCAGGGAAGTGGTCATGGCACCAAACCTATCTGAGTTCAAGAAGCGTTTGGACAACACTCTCAGGCACATGGTGTGATTCTTTGGGTGTTCTGTGCAGAGCCAGGAGTTGGGCTTGATGTTCCTTGTGTGTCCCTTCCAACTCAGCATATTCTAGGATTCTGTGATCTCAATTAGTATGTTTTATACTGCACAGTGTCAGTATATGACTTTCTGCATCCCTATTTCAATTTTTTTTTTTATTTCATAAAAAGAAACTTTGCCTTAATAATGAAATATTTTTTATCACAATTGGTTCAGGTCTCAACTACTACTTCCTTGCTGGTCATATGGTATGTATAGCTCTGTGTGGAGAGAAAGTTTCTCATATTCAATTCCAACCTGCTTTGTTTGGTCTTGCTAATCTAAAGCACAGAGGTTTCTAAGTTGTGTGCACAACCGATGCATGCATTAAACTCTAAACAAACAGAAAGAGGTTGACCATTCACTAATATAAAACACTGGAATAGATCATAATGGTAGAATATTCACAAGTACCAAAATAAACAGGTCTGTCACCTCTGATCTCACCAGCTCAACTAGGTGAACTAAGAGAAAGAAAAATCCATGACACTCATGAGCCAAATTACTCCAGCAATGAGATCTATTGCAATTAATTCAAAATCATTGCTGACCATTTTTGATTTTTTTTAAATTAAAATTATGATACTGTATCTCCTATATTTACTAGTTTTATCCAAACTCTTTTAATTAATTATTGAGCTGGCTGAAAAAAAGGAAAACATAATTTCAGCATTTTTATTCTGGGTTCAGAGTCACCGCTGATTTTGCATGGTTGGATTTTCTCAGAATCACAGAATATACTGAGTTGGAAGGCACCCACAAGGATCATGGAGTTCAGCCCTTAACCCTGCACAGAATCATTCCCAAAAGTCACACCATGGGCCTGAGAGTATCATCCAAACACTCCTTGTACTCTGTCAGGCTTGGTGCTGTAACCACTGCCTTGGGGAACCTGTTCCAGTGCTCAACCACCCTCTCGGTGAAGAAACTTTTCCTAATCTCCAACATACACCTCCCCTGACACAACTTCAGGCCACTACCTCAGATTCTGTCATTGTTCACCACAGACAAGAGCTCAGTTCCTGCCCCTGCTCTCTCTCTCAGGAGAAAGTTGTAAACTGCAGTGTGGTTTCCCCAGTCTCCTCTTTACCAAATAAACCAGGAATAAAAATGCATCACTTATAGCCTATCCTATTTGATTCAAGGCATCAAAGCTCAACTCACATATATTCCATACACATTTTCTGGATCATTAGGCTCTTTCTTTGCTTCTGTCTGCCTCTCCTCTGCACCAGCCTTCAGCCTCAACAAAGTACAAACCATATCGTATCTAATTAAGAAAAAAACAAAACTTTAAGTAAATTTTATCAAAACACACATTTCATAAAATAGATTTTGTTGCAATGAACTGGGATTTATGTTTTACTTAAAATAGCTTACTTGAAAAAAAATAAAAAAGCTGAGAATCACATCTATGAGTAAGGTATTTTTATTGATAAGTAGATATTTATTAGACTAAGATTTGACAGAAACAATGACTAGGAGTAGTCTACAGAGAAGTGGAAACACTTACTACCATTAATAACTATATGTGTTCAAGACATCACAAAATTTTGAAACACAACATGTTGATTTGTATTTGATTTTCTAAAAAAAGAGAGAGGGGAAAACATTGAGCCCATTTTTTACTTGTCACAATAACTTCTATAATCATTCAAAAGAGAGTTTCATAAGAGCTTAATAAAAATTCTTCTCTTTCTGGGTTTCTTGAAAAAAAGGGTGTTTGATTTAAATGGAAATTTTAAATAATAGCTTTGTATGCCATTATTTTGTCAGGGAAATCTGCTATTTCTCCTAAAATTGTAATTAACATTAAAAAAAAAAAACCAACCAACCAAACAAACAAACAAAAAACCCACACAAACCAACCAAAAAAACCCCACCAAAACCAAACAAACCAGAATCTTAAGAAAGGTATCATTTTCTTTTTACAAGTAAGGATATATAAACAGAAACCAGTAAATTTGCTGATACAAAGCTGAGAGTGATGACTGATACACCACAAGCCTATGTTGCCATTTAGAGAGACCTGGACTGACTAAAGAGTTGGGCAGAGAGGAATCTCAACAAAGGCAAATGTAGGTTCCTGTACCTGGGAAAGAATAACCCCATGCACCAGCAAAGGCTGGGGGCTGACCTGCTGGAAAGCAGCTCTGCAGAAACGGATCTGGAGGTCCTGGTGGACAGCAAGCTGTCCATGGACCAGTTGTGTGCCCTTTTGGCTGAGAAAGCCAAAGGTATCCTGGGATGCACTAGGAATAGTATTTCCAACAGGTCAAGGGAGGTGATCCTACTCCTCTACTCAGCCCTAGGGAGGCTGCATCTGGAGTTCTATGTCTAGTTCTGTGCTTCCCCGTCCAAGAAAGACAAGGAACTACTGGAGCTGGTCCAGTGCAGGTCTGTGAAGATAATTAAGGGACGGGAGCACCTCTCTTATGAGGAGTGGCTGAGGGAGCTGGCCCTGGTTAGCCTTCAGAAAACTGAGAAAAGATCTTATCAGTGCATGCAAAAATTGTAAGGGCAGGTGTCAAGAGAATGGAGCAAGATTCTTTATAGTGGTACCCATGGCAGGACAAGGGGCAATGGACACAAACTGAAACACAGAAATTATTGTCTGAATGAGAAATAAAAATCTTTAAGGTTGAAATAGCACTAAAACAGATTGCACAGAGAAGTTGTGGAGTCATCTTCTCTAGAGATATTCAAAACCCTCTTGAATACAGTTCTGTGCAAACTGCTCTGGATGAACCTGCTTTAGCAGAGGTCTTGAACTTGGTGATCTCCAGAAGTCCCTTCCAACCCCAACCGTTCTGTGATTCTTTGATCTACACATTTATAAACATGTGAGACTGTATCGATTAGGATCATTGTGTCTGTAATGGGTATGGTGGGGATGGATGCCATGGTCTCTAGAGCAGCTCATATAGTGCTGTATATTTAGAAAAACTGTTGATAACACACCAGTTCTTTAGCAGTCTTGCAGAATGGCAAGGCTTATTCTATTTCCTCTTCCCCAAGACAGTAGTAGTCTGTCAAGAGGTTGGAAGGCAACATAGCCAAGACAGCTGACCTGAACTGACCCAAGTCACACAGCGTCATACCATATGTCATTATACTCAGCTGCACAAACTTCGGGAAAGGAGTAAAGAGGGGAATGCTTGTATTTATGGCGCTTGTCTTCCCAAGCAATTTTTAGATGTACTGAGGACCTGCTTTCTCGGAAATTGCTAAACATCTGCTCTGCTGATAGGAAGTAATGAATTAATCTTTCTTTTTGCTTGACTTGTCCATACAGCCTTTGTTTTCCATATTAAACTGTCATTACCTCTATCCAAGGGCTCCTTTGCCTTCCATATTTTTCCTTATGCTATGGGAGAGGGGTGTGAGAGAGAGGCTGGGTGGGTGTTTAACTGCTGGTTGAGGTCAACTCACCACAGTGTCTGATAAGTTACTCTAGATCATGTAAGATAGACACTTGTATGAAGAAACCAGCCTCTATGCTAGAGCTGTTGTGCAGCCAGAATTTTCAAACCAACTTCATATATATAACTCATGTTCAACAAAAATAAACATCTGGGTAAATAAATTGTGTCTTACAGTATATCACTTTATGATGATGTATTCTCATCTAAAAGTGCAAAAGCCACAAGACATTCCTTTTAATTCCACATGAGAACACATAAGTAGCTGCGAAATTTAACATCTGGAATAGGGATGATGTGATTTTATGAGGTTACAGTTACAAATTTATGATGTGATCTTGGTCAATCAAGTAGTTGATGTTTACCCAGATAAAAGACATTTTCTCATCAATCTAATGAAGATTACAATGTACCTCAAGAGTCCATCAGGTTGAAGAGGTTCAAAGTAATTAGTAATATTTTACCAAATTAATTCCCTGAATAGGGGTTCCCAAGGAATTAATTTAGTCCTATAGCCTCAATTAACCTATGCACTTAAGCACATGTGTAATTTTAAGTCTCAGTAATTTGAATTATATTAGCTATTTAAGTATTCTTACTGACTAAAATATAACTAAGTGTACATTTAAAGAGTTTAGTAAACTAACATCTATCCAAGAGCACATGGTCATTGCTATTCCTCTCTTTTGATAAAGTTTTAAGACAGAATTTTAATTAATGTATCCTAAGCAATATCCAGGGATATTGTCCAGTCTTGCTATGCTCCACTCTTCTTCCAAAAAAAAAAAAAAATTCATACTTACAATAGAAAATTTGGAGTTTCTCTGAGACTATATATATAATGGCCAATCTTCGCAAACGAAGAACCGGGGAAGGTCTTTACACCTTCCAGCCTGCGCATTGGATTTTTTAGGTGAGACACAGTGTGCGCGGAACTGAGCCCACCCTTTAATCCTGAGGTTCATCTGCCGGGGCCAAGCAAGCTTAGATGGTGGCAGCGAGGTCCTCAGGACATAGATGGATTGCCTTACAGGGCTAACGACTCCCTACACACATATGAACCACACTCTAAAGAAAACTTTTTTGTCTAGAAGAAAACTTCCAGTGTCTTTACTGTGGGATTTTCTAATTTTTCCTTTTAGTAGTGTATTTCACTTACTTGACAGTTCATAACTCGCTAGACTTGCCAAAAAATTGCTATTCATTAGACTTTACTTGTTACCATCTACACATTTAAGCACATCCGTTATAAAACAATTCTTTTTAAACATGCTTTCTTGCCATTTTCCCTCCTCTTGCCAATTTCACAGGTCCAAGTATATGTGTTAGGTTTCTGTGGGGATCTTTTCCTTTATTTTATCTCTTCCATTTTATTGTTCTATGGTTCAAGACAAATCTGCTTAACCTTACATTCCCCTGATGCCTTTTCTCATGTATCACACCCTTTTACTCACTGCTCTGCTGCTTCCATGGTTTTTACTGGTGCTTACATGGTTTTTATCATCCTACTTATGTATACAAAGTCCTCTCCCTGATCTAATTTCAGATTACTTTAGGTTTTAATCTCCTTTAAAAAAAATAAGCCAAATAAAACACATAAAATTCACTGATACATGTTGCAGATTGTAAATTCTAAAGTTAAGTAAGCATTATGGAAGATAAACTGAGCTGGATGTGGCTGATTTTTAAAGTGAGGGGAAGAATGTTTTGCACATACAATTGATTTATAGTATTTATAAACAGAAATGTTATTGTTTTAGTGATGTGCAAGATAACTCACAACCAGAAGCTAAATAATTTATATAAAAACCAAAACAAACCAAACCCCTTCTAACCAATTTCTTTGTCATGTGTTATTTAACATCTTCTGAAGAGCTTAGCCTAGGATATTGGTAGTGTTCCAGATATAAACAATAAAAAAAAACCAAACCAATTTAGAAAAGGCATAGTGGATCTGGGGACATAGATGAATAAATAGTTAAAACATAACATTTTTAGGGCAGATATTATGTTTTGTTGTTCCATTAAAATTAAATTATTAATTTAATTAATAATTTATTATTTAAATAAATAATATTTAAATAATTTATTTAATTATCGAATTATTATTTAATTCATCCAGCATTTCAATTTCATTAAGACACCTATTTGATTTTTTAAAAGAATTTTTATTTTAGCATTAATTTTAGTTTAATTGGTTACTGAAACAAATAGTATTGGTCAATATAGAGGATTATATATATTAGCCATATGGTCAACAGACCATTTAAAGTCTGGGAATTTGGTGACCCTTTTTTGGGACTGCAAAAGGAGATATGACTAAGTTTATAAATGCTATGCAATAATTTATGAATGTAATATTTCTGAAGGGATCTCAGCTCTGATGGAAATATTTTATATATTCATAGCTTAAAATGAAGATAACTACTGTTGTGTTGCAAAGCAAAACTATCTAAAGTCATGAAACACAAAATCAGAATATGTGCTCACTGGAAACAATTCTGGCTTCATGAGAGATGAATCTACTACTGAATGCATTTATCAAAAGAAACAATGCAATATATTTGTTTCATTTTTTCTGTGGCAAGTGTTACCTGAAGAACTCCAGACACCATGTAACCACTCACTATTTTTCCTTAAATTTAATTTAATACATAATACTAGGAACTGACTTGCTGAAATAGCTTATGTACTTGAAATATTGTACTTAGAAACTAATGAGTCCCTTATAATATCTTCTGTATACAAAAGGGACCTCCTTCTGTTCTGAATTCTGTATTAAGTTTGATTGAAACAAAAATGATTGACTGCAACTTATGAAAATATTGCAGAAAGTGCAAGTCAAAAGTGTCAAGAAATGTAAATATTTTTATTTCATGGTCATATGTATGCTCATATACGAGCAAAATGGAAAGATAAAGAACTTGTGTTTGCCTTTAAATATTTTAATAGCTATATTTATTTCTCAATTTCTAAGAAAACTATGAGGAAGCAGAGGTAATTGGAATGGATCATACAGCAAATCCAATTAGGTGAATAGTCTGTCAAAGATCATTGCTTGTTGCTTTGGAGGGATCACAAAAAATAGCAATTAAACAATGATAAGCATGCCTGTGATCAGAAGTTAGGAAATGACATGGTCTTCCAAGTCCAAATCATGAAGACACTGACATGCATGCTGAAGAATGAAAGTGCCTATCCCCTTCAAAAATGTGATTTAAAAATAGCTTTTATAAAAATATTACAGAAATCTTATTCATTATAAATGTTACAATAAATTCTGCACCCCCAATTTGTGCTGTGAGAAATATTATGCTTTTCTAGTTCTTCATCATAACACAGAATCAGTCTTTCTCCCTGTGATTATCTTCTCCCTTATCTTCTTCACTTCACTTTGTCCTCAACTGGACTATTTGTCTCTGGACTATTTTTTCTCCATGCAGTGTTGCCACACACCAAAGAAAAGGATGTGATTTCAGACATGAAGCATCATGCCAAAATTCTTATTTCTCTGAGTCTGTCATAATGTTAAACATTTACATTTTTTTATACATTTACATTTTTTACATTTGACTGCTTTAAAATCGTGTTGTGAGTTATTCCAGGGAAACATTGCCTCTACAGAATTTGATAAATAGTCTCCTATGTTTCCTTTCTGAGAAGTCTTTGCTGTGTTGGTAAGATAAGGGAAACCACAAATAAAGCTCTGACTGTGCAGCATCACATCTGTGATAGAAAAGGATAATTTTTTTCCTAACAATTAGTGACCAGGATCTGATCTAAGTAACTTCACTAAGAGCTTCAAGTAGAAGGAAATGAACTTTAATGGACAAGTTTCTTTTCCATGAACAGTAAATTCCTTCTCTATCTATCCCTGTCTCTTTTATTTTGCTTTGGCCTCTCTGTGGAGGAGCGAATTCATTATGTGTAAGATGCATTCTCAGCAGTATCAGTCTCATAACTGCAATATTCCAACCTAATATCCACCTTTCTTATCCTGCTCAGCAAGAAGCATCAGCCGAGTGTAATAGCTTATCCTAAAGTAGACCACAGCATTCAGCCTGACATTCCATGTCAGAAAATGCATCGTTGCGTATTATGGATGTATGTGCATGCGTGTATTATGTATACACACACATAAGAATTGTAATATATTTTTTTCGGGATTACACTCTACTAGTAGCGATTTTTTTCCATTCTTTTCCTGAAACCGTTTCTGAGTTATTGCCTTTGACAGTTCCTTATTTATTACCAAGAAATTGTGAAAGTCAGCTTTTCCTGTCCCAAATGTCTTCCTTATTTTTCTGAAAATACTCTGTTGTATAAAGATTCAAATCCATTCCAGAACATATTAGCATAGTAAAAATGTTATTTTCTAGCATTCTTTCAGTGCTTAGAGCACTTAATCAATTGTGGCTTCTTCAAACATGCATCTTAGTTATAAGTTCTGTGTTACTGCCCTCTAAATAGAACTGTTCATTGTATGAGTAAGATCAGAAATAATATTGCTAGTTTTCAGTGGTTATTTATATGGGTAATTACCAACAAGAGACAAAAGGGCAGAATAACAAACTGTTTAAGATTTTTGTGTAAGCTATACATTTAGAGGAAGACTGATTGGAAAGCACAGAAAAGCTCAGGTGAAAGGTCAAGTGTTTTTATGGTGTCTTAATAGAGGTATCCACATAATAAAGTAAATATTTGTGTTTAATTTTTAAAGCAGATTAATTTGTTTTGTGATGTTTA
>NW_020956676.1:0-1654 GCF_003031625.1 Empidonax traillii | reverse complement strand
ACAAACTGTTTAAGATTTTTGTGTAAGCTATACATTTAGAGGAAGACTGATTGGAAAGCACAGAAAAGCTCAGGTGAAAGGTCAAGTGTTTTTATGGTGTCTTAATAGAGGTATCCACATAATAAAGTAAATATTTGTGTTTAATTTTTAAAGCAGATTAATTTGTTTTGTGATGTTTACTTATATGATGCTTATTTACATACTGCATATCATCAAGATCCTTATCACAAAAGTATTAATACAGAGTGCTGGCTGAGCTTAGTAAAACCCTTCAGAATATTCATGTAATTTAGGGCTCTTTGAATTATGACCACAGTGTACATGTCATAAAGTGACTATTTTCATCTGTTTATTCTTCTTCTCATTACAAATGAGAAAGCTGCACTGATCAGAAATCAATTTATTAACATGTTTTCACTACTTATAAAGGTCATCATGAAGCATAACTATTCACCCTTTTAGGAACTTTTTTGTGGATTTAGTTTCTCCAGTAGTTACTGGTTAAATCTGGGACAGATTAAAGTCTAATGAGAAGGAAGCATATTGTACAGAGGCTTTTTATATGCTGCTTAGGAGTTGCCAGAGTAATTTATATACATTTTTATTAAAATGTGTTGCATAGCCATCTGGCAAATGCTGTTTGTAATTTTATAGGGCCACAAAGACCTTACAACTTTTAGTCTCAGTTATCTCATTTACAAAGATGTTAGGTAATTCTTCTGCAAGGGCAAAGCTCTTTAACTCTCTATCCCTCTCCTTCTCTTTCCGTCTTTCCTTTACTAGATGTTGAGATTGGAAGATTACTCTAACCAGGTATACGTGGTGGTTTGTTGTGGGTTTGGTTTGGGGTTTTTTTTCCACAATACTAGAAGAATATATAGATAGTAATTTCATCTGTCCTATTATGTGACCATTTTGAAGTTTTAGTTAAAAGATGTATTTCATTCTGAAAGTGTCTGAAACAAACATGAGCATTATAAAAAGGAAGAGGATCAGTGGCAGAATTCATGGATTCATGCTTTATAGTTTGGAAAATGGCAAAAATTAACCTAGACGTGTTTCAAATAGATTTAGTGGAAACACTGAAGATGTTAGGGACAACAAAGAGGAACATAATATAATAATGGGAGAAATTTTAAAGATTTTGCTAAGAGTTTTTGATGTCTACAGGAATAAAATTAACTTCACATTTCAAAACAGATAATAAATGACCTGGAGAGATAGTATATGTGTTTCCTTTACATACTAAGTTTTCAATTTATTGGAATTGGTCCCCAAGATGTCTAGTCAAATTTTGAAAACACTCCTTAAATTTAATTCAGAACAGGTTGCTCAGGCTTTTGTCTAACTCTACATTGAAAACTTTCCAGGAAGAAGATTCCACAACCTTGTTGGATTATAGAACCATTGAATCAGCCAGGTTAAAAAGGACCTCTGAGATCATCAAGTCCGATCCTTGATCCACTACCACCGTGGTTACTAGACCATGGCACTAAGTGCCACATCCAATCTCTTCTTAAACACCTCCAGGGAGGGAGAATCCACCACTTCCCTGGGCAGCCCATTCCAACACCTGATTACCCTCTCTGTAAAGAATTTCTTCCTAATATCCAATCTAAACCTCCCCTGGCAGAACTTAAGACCCAGGAGAAGA
>NW_020956675.1:99362-103541 GCF_003031625.1 Empidonax traillii | reverse complement strand
TGAAAATTAAAGTGACCTTTGCTCTGACAGCCTGAAAGAAAGCAGTACAAAATTCTTTATTACATAGATTCAGATGAGGCTTAAAAAATTGCCTCAGCTATGAAATAAGATGGAAAATTCACTAGAACAGGTTCTTGTGCATCATCCAACATTGAATTTTTTTACACGAAATGCAGTTTATCTATTTTGAAGCAAGCAAAGAAAAAACTGCTGAACATCACCGGTAAGCATTTTGTAACATTACATAAACGCATTTACAGTTAGTCTAAAAATTCAATTGCAACACGTTTTCTAGGATGCAGGACAGAAGCTCTAAAACATGTCCAGTGAACCAGGAATGCACAGTGGCTCTTATGAAAGTGAAAGCAAATTAAAAAAAAAAAAAAAAAAAAAGAAGGATGCTGCTTCAAACAAACAGAACTTTGGGTGCTCCTTATTAACGCAGCTAATGGGCGTGGGGAGTCTGTTTCGGTACTTCTGAGGATAAAATGACTAAACCTTTGACAGCCATTTTAAAGCTACATAATTCTGACAAAAATGAGAAAGATTACAGATAATTTTATCTGGCAATCATAAATCTTGCAAGACTTTTTCTCTGAAGACATACAATTTCAAGTTGACTCTCAGTTGGAATATTTTACAATTGGGGACTTTCAGAAAAAAAGATAAATTTGAGGAATAACCAATCCCATGTGAGATAATACAGCCCGAATACTTGAGATTCCTGAATATTCTCCCTTTTATGTCCCTCTGAATACATACATCTCTTCCATCTACTCAAGCAGGTTTATGCTCTGTCATCCTGAAGTAGATCAGCAATACAATCATAGAATCATAGAATCAAATGGGTTGGAAAGGACCTCTGAAATCATCAAGTCCAACCTTGATCCACTACCAGCACAGTTACTATATCATGGCACTCAGTGCCACATCCAGTCTCTTCTTAAACACCTCCAGGGACGGTGAATCCACCACCTCCCTGGGCAGCCCATTCCAATGTCTGATTACCCTCTCTGTAAAGAATTTTTGAAATGTTTGAAAGAAGTAAAGCAATATCTTACCCTCTACCTAAGGAAGAATCAAGTCAGCCACTCGTGGCAGAGAAAAAGGGTGCTCTACTTCCCAAAGGAGCGACTGATGCCTGGAAGTCATGTTGTGGTTGAGTAAAGCATGTGCTGTGGGTAACTGCAGCCTCCTCACAGCTCACAGGTATCTGAGTCAGCTCTAAACAAGTCCAGAAGAATAAATCAGTCTGAGGTGAGCTCTGTGCTACTACAGGTGGTTCCTGGAGCTCTGTTTCCTCAGGTATCTCTGTGGTGTTATCAATAACCAGAAAGCAGTGCAGGCACACTCTCACAGTGCAGTTATCTCCTCTTTTCTGCCCAGGGGAGAAAACAGACACTGAAAGAGCAGTGATAGGAAAGTACAGGAGATACTACAGCAACAGTCACCACAGACTGATTCACCAATGAGGGGAGTTAAAGAACTCTTGATGGAAGATAAGCTGGGAGTAAAATGCAAAATCCCTGGTCATCTGATTTAAGAAAGAGATAAAAGTGTCAAGCTGCCAAAAATAAAGCAGGAAGTCCCCCTCCTGCCGCACTGTTTTCACAGAGAGAGATTTCTAAGAAAAGCAGAGCAAAATTGTGAAACTTTCTGGGATCCACTTGTTACACAGATTATTTCATGTGGTTTTAGTTACAGAAAACATTTCCTTTAGCAATAACCATTACAAACCAAGTCCATACTCAGAGAAGAAATTATGTAAACAAGTTAAAATTATCACCTTCAGCTATTCACATGACCACTTGGAAATTCTTTTGCATGATCACATATTCTTCCCACTTCCATTTCAGCAATTAACATTTAAATCCAGAAATGACTTAAAGCCACTGACTTGCTCCGAAGCAAGATCACCCACCTCCACCCCTCCCAATATAACAAAATACTGGATTAGAATAAATAGTTACATGAATAAATTTAAAACACTATATGGTCTTACAGAAGGGTATGAGAACTTCCTGGATAATCTATACTAATCAAGGTCAAAACAAAAAATGTGATGACCTAGCAACTTCTTGATACATGAATTAGAAATTTGCATTGAAAAAATGTTAGGGAAGAAGAGTGGAATTCCTATGAAAATAAAACATGTCCTCTCTGATATGCTATTTCAGCACTATAAATTTTTTTTATATTTTAGAACATTTCTGCAGTATATCCCCATTTAGAGAACGTGCAAATGAAATGAGGTTAATGGATGAAATAATCTGAAGGTGAGTTACTCTTTCAAGTATATTTACAGAACCTAATAGGCACCTCAATGTGCCATTTTGTGCTGGAGCTGAAGGAGATGTTTGCATCTTCCCCATGACCACACACAGTCCTCCAGAAGCCCTTTTCCCCCCTCTTTCTCTTTTCTCTACAAGGCCCAGTCTTGTGGGATTTCTGACTTCAACTTGAATTGCTCACTGCGGAGTCACACGAGCTGGAGCTCGCACAAGAGAAACAGACTGCTCAGCTGGAAGCACTGCCTCTTTCAAAGGCTAGTAACAACATGAAACTTCACCCTGCTTCTCTCTTGACTATATGGAGATTAACCTGAGAAGCCATGGAAAAATCCCCACACTTATAGAAAGGAATTCAGCCTATTTCTGTTCTGAAATCTTCCTGCACTTCTCTCTCTCTTTCCACAAACTATAAATGCAGCACAGGTCAATGTATTCCTAATTTAAGTGTCTGGAGTCACAGGACTAAACCTGAACATAATTTCTGAAGCAGGGGGTTTTCCATCCTTTTCAGTTTACGATTTACCCTAAATTACACAATGGGTGAACAGGCTTCTAATAAATGGATATCCACTGACAATGTTTTTCTTAGTAATCTTTTCCATATGTGTTTAAAAGTAGCCCAGGATGTACAAAGTTCAAAACCTCTGTGTCAAAAAAAAAAAAAAAAAAAAAAAGAGCTCTTTTGAACCCTCATATCAATTGCTCAACTGATTTACACATGGAGCAGAAGTGGAAAGTACCTTGGTTCAATGACAATAGACATGTCATAAACATTTCTGTGTGAAGCCTTTTAGCTGCTAACAGACTGAGCCTTATGGCTAGATATAAACTATCATTTGGTAAGACAGTTTATTCAAATGCAGCTATATATGTCATGAACATCAATATTTAAGAAAATATGTAAGAAAACAAGCAGTTCACCACAGAGCCTATGTTCTTATTTTTCATATGAAATTCTATTTAATGCTGCCATTTCCTTTTCCAGTGCTCAGTTGCTCTAGACACATAATGACATCACCAAATTTTCAGGACAATTATCCCACAAGAGTGGGAGATTTTGCAACTGGATGTATAGTGAGTAGGGAAGATCCAATCATAACTTCTCAAGAAAGATATTTAAAATACTACTATAACATTTAGCAATGAAAATATAAATGGAAAGACAGGACAGCCATTTCACAGACTGCAATACAATTTAAAAGAACAAATGGCAAAATATTGGTGTGAACTTGGCCAGGGAGTCAGACCTCAATAAAGTAAATATAAATAATGCAAAAGTAGTATCCATTTCCACTCTTCATAGAATCATAGAATTAACTGGGTTGGGAGAGACCTCCGAGATCATCAAGTCCAACCCTTGATCCAACCCCACTGTGATTACCAGATCACGGCACTCAGTGCCACATTCAGCCTCATCTTAAAAACCTCCAGGGACGGTGAATCCACCACCTCTCTGGGCAGCCCATTCCAATGCCTGATCACTCTATAAAGAACTTCTTTCTAATATCCAGCCTAAACCTCCCCCGGCAGAGCTTAAGCCCGTGTCCTCTTGTCCTATTGCTGATTGCCTGGGAGAAGAGATCGACCCCCACCTGGCTGCAACCTCCTCTAAGGTAGTTGTGGAGAGTGATGAGGTCACCCCTGAGCCTCCTCTTCTCCAGACTAAACAACCCCAGCTCCCTCAGCCTCTCCTCACAGCACTTGTGCTCAAGTCCCTTCACCAGCCTCGTTGCTCTTCTCTGGACCCGCTCCAGCACCTCAATGTCCTTCCTGACCTGAGGGGCCCAGAGCTGAACACAATACTCAAGGTGTGGCCTCACCAGTGCTGAGTACAGGGGAAGGATCACTGCCCTGCTCCTGCTGCCACACTGTTCCTGATCCAGGCCAG
>NW_020956675.1:95584-98655 GCF_003031625.1 Empidonax traillii | reverse complement strand
CGGCACTTGGCCTTGTTGAACTTCATCCCATTGGAGTCAGCCCATCTCTCCAGTCTATCCAGATCCCTCTGCAGAGCCCTCCTGCCTTCCGGCAGGTCGACACTCCCTCCCAACTTGGTGTCATCTGCAAATTTGCTGATGATGGACTCAATCCCCTCATCTAAATCATCGATAAAGATGTTAAACAGGTTCCAGCACTGATCCCTGGGGGACACCACTGGTGACCGGCTGCCAGCTGGATGCAGCCCCGTTCACCAGCACTCTCTGGGCCCTCCAGCCAGTTCCTGACCCAGCACAGAGTGCCCTGTCCAAGCCCTGGGCTGCAGCTTTTCCAGGAGTATATTATGGGAGACAGTGCCAAAGGCTTTGCTGAAGTCCAGATAGACACATCCACAGCCTTTCCCTCATCCACCAGGTGGGTCACCTTGTAATAAAAGGAGATCAGGTTGGTCAGACAGGACCTGCCCCTCCTAAACCTGTGCTGGCTGGCTCTGATCCCTTGTCCATCCTGTAGGTGCCGTGTGATTGCACTTAGGATGATCCATAACCTTGCCAGGCACTGGTATTATAATTAGCATTAATATTTTTGACTTCAAGTTTACTTTAAGTCTGAAGGTCCTTATGTTTGCTTCTATCAAACTGTTCCTCAGATCAAGTCAATGGAAAAGACGAATTTACTGCATTTTGATTGAGTTTCTACTAGAAGTGTAATAAAGGGTACTGGAAAAAAATCTAAATGTATACTACATCCAATAGTGTCATATCCTGTCAGCAGTGGCTGAAAGCAAAAGCTTCACACTCTAAAAAAGATTATTTAACAAACTATCGGGCTTAAACTTAATTGTTTTTAAACTGTGTTGCATATTAGTTTTTCAGACCTTCTGTTTTAAATAGTTTCACCAAATTTAGACTTGTTTTCAATGTATGTATTTCTATTAAATACAATAGCATGAGATTCCACCCTGGCAGGACACCTGCTAACATATTTTATTCAGGTACATATTCCCACTACAAAGCCAATTACATTATTTCAAATCCTCTCAAATGTTCTCTGTTACTGCCTAACACAACACCAGGTTGCCTCACAAATCAAATCTCCTTTACATCGCAGTTTGCCTGCATTAAAGCAAAGAAGATAACTTTATGTTGCTACTGTATGTAAAAGTCTGTCATGGTTTCATTTATAAGTCAACTCGCTTACTTTCACTCAACTATTAAAATGCTGAATACTAGCAGATGTTTAAGTAAGTCATATTTTGTTTATGTGCACGAAATGCATAATTTTAATTCTTTTTTTAATACTTATTTTCACAGCTTGGATCATATCTCACTGAAATGAATGCCCAAGACACAACAAACTAGAGAAAGGAATTGTAATGCCATATCATTTATATGTTGTTTTGATTAAAAAATATCAAAACAGACAAATGAAACCCAGACATGACCACATAGAAATGCTCAGAGTATTTTTTCAGAGTATCCTTGCAGATAAGATTTCCCTTACAAAAGGTATATGCACATGGGAGATGTGTATATAATTGGAAAGACCATTGAATTCTACCATTTAATTTGGAGGTGATTCGTAGTGAAACACTTCAAATTTCAAGGTGTTCTTCTGATTTTGACTGGGGTAGAGTTAATTTTCTTCACAGTGGCTGGTACGGGGTTGTGTTTTGGATTTGTGCTGAGCATAGGGTTGATAATATAGAGATGTTTTTCGTTATTGCTGAGCAGGGCTTACACACAACCAAGGCCTTTTCTTACTTTCCATACTCCCATGCTGGTGAGGGCAGTGGGGCTGCACGGGAAACTGGGAGGAGACAAAGCCAGGACAGGTGATCTGAACTGACCAAAGGGATATTCCGTGCCACATGACATCATGCTCAGTATATAAAGAAGAAGTAGTAAGGGAGTGGTGATCACATTTGGAGTGGCGATGTTTGTCTTCCCAAGTAACCTTTACATGTGATGAGACCCTGCTCTCCTTGAGATAGCTTAACACCTGCTTGCCCATGGGAAGCAGTGAATTAATTCCTTGTTTTGCTTTGCTTGTGTGTATGGCTTTTGCTTTCCCTATTACCCTGCCTTTATCTCAACCCACAAGTTTCTGTAGCTTTTACCCTTCCAATTCTCTCCCCGACCCCAGTATCGGGAGAGTGAATGACCGCGTGGTGCTTGGTTGCTGAGGGTAAACCATGACACAAGGGTGGCAGAAACTATGTATTAAGTCTAAACTGGACAACTACAGAGTCACTGGGCATATTCTGCTTTTTGCATCCCACGTCTTACAAAGCACTCATGGCTGCTCACCGTGGCAGGTCCCACAGGGAACACATTTCACCTGAGCTTTGCGATCTGCAGTAATGTCCAACGGATTTGCAAGTGCAGCTTAATAGGCTGGCTTTGAATTTGGAGTCATTAGTGCTTTTTATGTAAGTCACCTTAAAAAGGCTGTAGAATCGTATCTGTGATCAAGACACACAATCTAACAGCTCTCAGTGTTTAACTGAGGGTGAGAAAAGGCAGTTTTTATGACTGTTCTTTTCCAAACCCACCTCCTGCCCCCAGAAGAGCTCTTTCAAAAACTGGGCTGAATGACACCTGGAGGCAGCCAGGAGACCTGATTTCCAGAACTCAAACTTGGGAAGGTATAGGTATGGAGGACACTGTGCGAGTAGGGACTGGGTTGTCCTTGTTACTGGGGAATAGTGACCTAGATAAAAAGTATTTCATAATTAGCATGGCTCACTGCCTGAGGATGAAAGAGTACACACAGTTTTACTCTCTTCAAACAATTATAGTGAAGGTGGTTAGAGTTTCTACTAGATGCAGCTCAAATGTTAATACTTCCCATCATCTATTTTCTTTAAAAAAACCCAAATAGTTAATGTTTAGACTAACTTTATTCAAATATAAGGTGTTCTACTCTAGTCTCCCCATAAACATGAAACATTTTAAAGAACATCATTACAGATTTATAACTTCAGATCATTATTGTCTTATGATTAAAAAATGAGTGACTTAAGACAAAAAGCTCAACATCTTTAAACTTCATTTCCATTCAATCTCTA
>NW_020956675.1:3286-95376 GCF_003031625.1 Empidonax traillii | reverse complement strand
TAGACTAACTTTATTCAAATATAAGGTGTTCTACTCTAGTCTCCCCATAAACATGAAACATTTTAAAGAACATCATTACAGATTTATAACTTCAGATCATTATTGTCTTATGATTAAAAAATGAGTGACTTAAGACAAAAAGCTCAACATCTTTAAACTTCATTTCCATTCAATCTCTAATAAATACCATCTGCTGTGTACTTTAGGGATATAATACCCGTCAGAAACTCAGCCGTATTATGAGAACCGGCACCAAGTTGATCTGAAATGCATATTTGAACAGATGTGTTTAAATTACATCTCTCTGTCTATCCACACACATAAATTCAGAATAAGCGTGTGTTGATTTAAAATGCATAAAAAAGGGATTTGGAGATGCATCAAAAGTGAACAGCATCTCAATGGATCAAGGCTCGCATTACTAAAGGTCATCCCTAAAAATAAAGTTTGAATTTATTAAGGGTTGCACCAGGGAACTGTTCTTGGGAACTGACTTAACGTTTGCTGCGTTGAAGCAGCCATTCAAATTACACTAATTTTCTGTGACCCTTCACTGTTTAACATCAGAGCTGTCAGGAATGGTCAGAAATAATAGGACCTCAGCCATAAGTAGCTGAGAATATGATATACTTTTTCTCAGTCTGACACAATGCTTATCACCAATACTAAACATCTTGGGCTCTGAGGACCCATCCACGTCTGTTCCAGTGACAGTCATTTAGCTCTTCACTCCGACACAGAAATCAGGCATATAAAACAAAATTATTAACATGCACTTTTGGCATGATGAAACCAAATGAAAAAATTGCAAGCAGCACTCCCTTAAAAAATGCTAATTTAAAAAAAAAAAAAACAAAACCCAAAACAAACAAACAAACAAAAACAACCAAAAAAACCACAAAACAAAACACTTTCCAAACTTGTCTTTTTGCCCCTCTATAATCTACAGTCCTGCAATGTTTCAGGGACCTTGAAAATAAGACAGACCAGTCCAAAGGACCACCCAAGCCAGTAGTCTACTGATAGCTATGGGCAGCAAAAGCAGACCTGGTTTAAGAAGCAGAGCTAATCAGAATACCTACCTCCTTTCAACAACTGGATTTTGTCAGAGAGGTGCTTTTGTAATCACAGCCTCTGATGGACTTCTCCTCCATTAACTCATCTGGTCTCCCCTTAAATCTAAACCCCTCCATATCATAACCACTTAAAAGAGAAAAAACCTCTCCTGAGCCTGCCATTTGCTAATTCCATTTGGTGTCTCCTGATTGTTATGCTGGGTGAGACCAGTAACAACTCCGTTCACCTTCTTGGTACTCCTCATGATTTTACTGACCTCTGTTCTAGTCCCTTTCAATCAGCACTTTTCCAGACTGAAGAGTTCTAAATTTTCTTTGAGTGACAGATCTGGTATATCTCTGATAATCTCTGTTAGTCTTCACAGTAACACTGCCCATTGTAACACATCCTTTCCGAGAGAGGTGTTGGCAGCACCTGTTGGTTCTGCTTCAGACAGAAGCCGGTATTGTGCCTGTTGACAATACAGGCACAAAAAGATAAAAATCTCTTGAAGTACTTCTAGAATTTAGATAAATGACCTGCTTTAAAAAATTTTCTTTCCATTTTGGGGTAATTTGCTTTCTAGTAAGCAGGTAGCAAAAAGTAATGTACCTTATACAAGGTAAAGGACAAGAGAGAAATACCATGACAGTTGTTTATTTGTAAGAAAATGCAAGTGCAGCACTGGTAAACATTCCACACCTACAGAAAGGTTACATCTCAAAATCATTAAAAGGTGCTACCTTTGCAACAGCTACATTCTGAAATTTACTTTGAGAGCCAAGTCTGCAACAGGGGCCACAAACTGGTAAAAATCCCAATCCAATACAATCAAAATTCAGGAAAAGAGGACTCATACTACTGCTTTCCTCTGCTATGGGAAAACAGAAATTGCCAAATAAAAGATGGAGAGAACAAATTCTCTCAACAGAGACAGAAACACTATGATGTATCCCACTGTACTTGCTTCATACAAGAAACCCAAGATTACCAGGTATCTACACCTTCAAATCAGTATGAGCCTTCACTTCTTTCTGAGCTATTACTGAATAGAAATTCAGAAAAACAACTGTCATTAAAGAGACAGAGCAATGAATAGGTCTTCTCAAAAATAAAGCTGAGCAGAGATGCCATCGTGAAAAGTCAAAGACTGTGCAGGTGACTTCAGCTAGATATTCAATAGTTGAGGGACAATGGCCCTGTCTTGGTATATTATTTCTCCCTAGGGTATGAATCTGATGGAAGTGAATAACTTATTGTAGAAATACACTGGCTAGGTGAAGCTTTAGAACATAAATAATCTAGAACTGAAACTGAAAAGAAGGCCAAGCACGTTTCAAAGACAGGCCAAAGTCAGCAACGGGGTAGTAAAGGGGAACAGAAGAAGTTGTCAAAGAGTAGTAGTATGACAAGTTGCAAGGCTTTAACAGAGAATGTAAGATTTCTGTCTGAAGCAGAACCAAGAACTGGTCAAGAAAAAAAATGAAGAACTAGAATTGCCACTGGGCCAGATGTTTTATTCCAAGGTTTTGGTTCAAGATCATTTATATTAATAACTTCTGCAGCACAAAGAAAGAGAGGAGAAAGGCTGCTGCAAGAGAGACATTAAAGCAAAGCAGATTTTGAGGAAAACATGCTCAGCTCGAAGAGTTACCCCTAAACAGCTGATAGATTTAAAAAAGTCACAATTCTTTCACATCACAAGCTATACAAACAATCTGACTGGAATTTTTTGGTGGTCTTACTCCTTTGTGAGAAATCATCACATAAAAAGTTTTCTAGTTGCAAATACTCACAGGATTCACACTGTGAAGGAAACACCAATTAACAACATATGTATCATGTGCATTAAATTTAACATAATCTCCACTCCATTTTCAAACTGCCTAATGAAATACAACTTGTACCGCACCAGCTGATCATCCAAAACTCAGCGACTTATATGCTACATCCTTATTGAAAAAGCACTTAGAAAAG
Source organism: Empidonax traillii (assembly GCF_003031625.1). Taxonomy (NCBI): domain Eukaryota; kingdom Metazoa; phylum Chordata; class Aves; order Passeriformes; family Tyrannidae; genus Empidonax; species Empidonax traillii. The sequence continues at coordinate 92,343 of NW_020956675.1, read as the reverse complement.
GTATTGTTATAATTAAATTTCAAAGCCACAGCTTTAAAAGAGAGCCACAGGTAGGTCGTCTGGGGCAAGGTTTTAGCAGCCATAGGCAGTTTTCCTGAATTTTAGCCAGAGGCAGGTAAACCACAGTTCATGCACTCTAAACCGTGCTGCAGTTCTACACCACTCAGTTTTTGCTGTACATTCCTATACATTCCTAAATGTGAATTTTTCAGAGCCTCTATAACCCGTGAAATGCAAACGGTACAATTCTCAAGGATGCTTTCCACTTACAAATATAGGATATTACTATCTGTGAAACAACAGGTTTTGAATATCTGAATATGGAAGAAAAGACTACTAGTGTACAAAGTTAATCTGATATTTGAGAGGATGGATCTTGAAATTAAGAGCAGAATAGAAAAATAACAAAATAGAACAGCATTTTGGATAGCAAAGCTACGATGGCTATAATTGTACAACCTTATTCAGAAACGTTCACAACTGCAGACCTGTAAACCCGGAGAGTTTTCAGGACTAACAGCTGCACGTACGGTGTAGGGGGCTGGAAAATGTTTCCAGGTTTCAAACTGAGATTTATGGCTTTATAAAGGGAAGATCTGGTAGGTTGAAATCTTTTACTATCACTGCTCTGTAACATTTTTTTCCTTAAAGGGCGATATTTGTACATGACCACATGGAAAAAGGCTGCATAGGGAACCACTGCTTCTGTGAGCAACATAAAAAGCAAATTTGAATAATGAAAATAAATTTGTCAGTTCTAAGAATAAGTGTAGTATTTGTCTCAAAATTCTAAGCACATGCCCTCCCTACTCCATAAAGTTTTCAAGCTGCTATTGCATAATTCCAAAGTTTTTCAGTGTTACTCCCTGCTACACTGACAAATGCGACTATATGGTCCTAAAACTTTAGACCAATGCGTGACACAAGGACTGTGACGTGCTCAGAACACAGCCCTATATAGCTTCAGAATTAAATTTTCAGAGGTAACATTTCAGACTTACAATCAGTAATATTTCCTTATTAAGCCAAAACCCACGAGCTTAACTTCAAAGAAATCCACTGTGCTTTACTAATGAAAGTGTGATAAGATAATTATATTTCTATATAATCATATTTCAATCAACATAACGCAATACAACTTAGATCACTGGGAAACAGAGAATTTACCTTGCAAGAATTAGTTTAAAGAAATGATGAAGTAAATGTTCCAAAGGACATGTGTAAAAAGAATTATTCATTCATTCATTCACATAAAATATTAACTGGAAAAATATACAGCAAGAGCTGGGCATGACTGCTAAGTTAATGGGCATCACTGAAGTGATAGCACATTACAAATACTGTCTGTAGATCATGGTCTCATCTCATTCATTATATATTCTGATAACAATCTGAATTTAAAGAAAGCACAGCAGAAACAATATCAATCTTTATGAGCAAGCACAGTCCCTCACTTGGCTAACTGGAAGGAGGCAGAATGACTGTGAGAAGTATCTGTTTTGATACTAGGTACACCCGAACAGCAGGTGAGTTCAGCGTATAAGAGATCCCACAGGATCGATGCGTAACAATAAAACACTAATTTATGTATCAGCTAATAAAACATAATTTAGAGAAAAATACTGTGGCTTCTCTTTCAAGTGGAGAAATGGGCTTAGTCTGCTGTGCAGCTGAGGACACTGGGCAGAAAGAGCAAAATCACCAGGAAAACAGGTCTAAAATCTCTTAGTTCACCTCTCAACTGGCTCGATGGACTCAACTAGCCAGGTTCTCACACACTTTATGTTCTTAACCCTTTGGAAGCAGCTTCCTTTGTCTAGAATTGCCAGTAACTTAAGAACATTTATTTGTAAAAGACAAAATCCATTTAACATACTGGGCTCAGTGCAATTAGTTAATAAATGCATTCCTTGGAAAGCTTTGAAGAAGAATGTTCAGATTTATACATGCACACCATTCTACACATACAGGACATCACAAGCAAAATTAGGAAAACGTGATATTTTAAATGCAGACAAATGACAAAGTTAAAACCATACAAAATTAATAGACACTGCTGCCTCAGGGATGCTCTTACCCATTTCTCTCTGTTTAGTTCAATGAACTATTTCACTTTCAGTGTGACACTAGTTGCATACGCCTTAAAAATTACAATTAGCATATTTTATCATGTCGTTATCATGACAACAGTATATTTTGCCACAGTCAAAAACTTTAAATAAAATAAAGACAGGTTAAAGTTAAGTTCAGGTACCACTTTTGGAAAGACTTTGATGGGCTGCACACAGTCACAACTCTTAAAATCATTAAAGCAATAACTTTGCTTCCTAAAGACAGGCTCACTACATGGGAAATTTAAAAAAAAATTTAGACAAACTTAGGAGGAATGATAGTCATCGATATGAGGACAGGTATCAGCAAACAATAATAACAGTAAAACTATTCAAGAAGGTGAAATAAATTTTACAAGTTTGGAAAAGACAAATGAAACCACCCCAGCTATTCAAATGGAAGGCTGAAAGGTGGTCACCTGAAACATTCTGGGCTTCTATGTGTCAGATGTCCTCCATTAAGGTGGGGAACGGGTACAGTAGAAATGTTTTACCACATTTTAAAGAAGTAAAATGGCCAGAAAATAAAACTTTCAAAGTTAAAAAACTCATACTGCAGAAAAATAATTAAGGAAATTTGATGTTGTGAGCAGTTACCTGATTTGACCTATTAGTGACTGAAAGTAAAAAAGAGAACTAGTACAAAATCATCAATATGCTATTACCACTGAAGAACCATCAAAGGCAAAATTAAAAATATGTTTGATGAAGAATTCAGAGATATGACAGCACTCCAATTATGGCAACCTTTCTTTGGCATCACTGGACCATTAACATTGGAATAGGTAATGTATGAAAATTGTATTTAGGGAATAAGGTTTCAGGTAAATTTAACAGCAGCGCAAGATGAATAAAGATGTAGCTGAGAAGAGTAACTTCTTTCTCATATATGAATATACGTAATTAGATAAGAGATCGGTACCAATTGGGTTTAGCAATTTGATTCAAAGCACAGGAGTAATATCTAAAGACTGAGGGAAACAGATTTTCTTGTTCTTATGGCCAGTCTCTTCGCGAACGAAGAACCGGGGAAGGTCTTTCCACCTTCCAGCCTGCGCATTGGATTTTTTAGGTGAGACACAGTGTGCGCGGAACTGAGCCCACCCTTTAATCCTGAGGTTCATCTGCCGGGGCCAAGCACACTTGGACGGTGGCAGCGAGGTCCTCAGGACATAGATGGATTGCCTTACAGGGCTAACGAGCTCCATCTGCCCGGGGAGTGTCCTAACCGGGAATCGAACCCAGATCTCAGCATTGACAACGCTGTGATTTAGCCACTGCACCACCAGGGACACTCTAGATTTTCTTGTATCTTGACATGGTAAGACAGAAAAGACGTGGCACACGAAGTCCCAGAACCCAAAGAGAGTCTCTGAGGCTCCCACAATTAGAAAATTAGGCAGGATGATTACCACTGAAAAGGAAATAAGAATCAGCGTGAAGCAGCTGCTCAAGAACTAGCATCAGTCATATAGAGGAAAATGGTAAACTTCAGAAAAACCCCAAAGAGGTGGAAAAAGCCAAGAAAGCAATACTTATGTAAGAGGTGGAACAAAACTGAAAACCTTTAAAAACATCATTATAAAAGGACGTTGGCAATGACCTCAGACGAGAATACGAAATCTTAATATTAAAAACTTCTGACAAAGGAAAAACAAATGAAAACTTTTGTTACTAAAGACACAATTGCAAAAATAAAGAGAAAGTGTCTTGATAGCAAGACTGACAAAGATGAAACAAGTGCTATTTTTCAGGTTCCCAATATTCTAATTAGAGAATCATATTACAATTTGCAGGGAAAATAACCTCTCCAAAACAGACGCTGACAAACTTCTTACTTATTATTACTGGAGCAGGCTTCAGCTGCAGAATTAAATCAAATCAATACTGAGAGACCCAAAAAATGTTTCCAATTAATGGAATGAGGTGGTTACAAATATTCGATTTTGCAAGACGAACACAGGTTGGAACTTAATAGTTACCATGAACTCTCCCTGTTAAAAGTCTACTTAAACATAATGAACAATTACATAAAATGTGCGCACTATGATACAGAGGGAGTAGAATACAAAAATGGGATCTTATCAGTTCAGTGGACAGAGCAGTGTTTGCATTTGGACCGTATCACTGAAATCAATTTTATCAAATCACATAATGTTCCACGATGGCCTTTGGGCATCACTTAAAGAACCTGAGAAGCCTGTCAAATGCCCGCCAGGCACAAGGGTACCCTCTTGGCTCTGCAATAACAACACAAGACGTGAAGAATTCTTGGGCAAAAAGACGGATTCACAACATCGGTGCAAACACCGTAAATTCCCAAGCTGAAATAAAGTGTCTGGGTATAACTCGGTGGGTCTAACACGCACACTGTTTGTTCTACTTTGAGAAAAACAGAAGGTACAGCATAAAAGGAAGTTTGAAGGAATTAGCAAATTAGGATCACCACAGATGGAACAAGCTCTGTCTCAGACAATTGAAGCTCACTTAGTACGGAGAGAATATTGGACAACTAATACAAAACTGCATTCCGAAAATGCTTATTCCATGTGGGTGAGAGGTTCAGATATATTTAAGTAGATGAAAAAAACCTGAATAAATTTAGAAATTATTTATTGATTTAACCTTTGAGTCCATCAATAAAAACTATTTCATTCTCTGTCATCTATTTTAAAATTCACAGCACCTCCCTTCCCTCAGTTTCAGTGCAAGTACTAAAATTCCAGGAATTTCAGTAGATTTGGTTTACAGCTGGGTAGAAGACAGAGTATAGAAAATATGAAGAAAGGTACATTGTATCTCTAAATGAACCAAGACTGAAGGAGAACTCTCTCCTATGCAGCTTTCTCCTAGGCAGCCTCCTCAGTAGAGTAGCACTTAGCAAAGATGTAAATGGTTTCAAAATGTCCACTTTGCGTATAAAAATACAGAAGTATGATGTAAGATCTAACTGAAGGAGCAACAGCAGGTGAATCCTATAAATGATTTTGTAACATTCCTCTCATCTCCTGTGAGACTCTGAGGAATCTGCTAACCTGTATGAACTCTTCATCAACAGATACAAACAGCTCAGGGATTGTTCCTTGGGGTTGTCCCCTGAAGCACAGAAGGTGAAATACAGGTAGGGTACAAAATACGCATCTGGAAAGGAAAGCAGGAGGTTTAAGGAGAAAAGTGAGGCACGCTGACTTTCCTAAAATAACTTAAAGTTGGATGTCACCTTGGAAAAGCACTTCTGAGATTCTACATGGGCTACCTTGTCTTTATGGAAAAAGGGAACAAAAGGAGAATCAACAATTAGAGCGCAAATCCCTTTTTTCCTTCCAGCCAAAGAACACACTACCTTCACAGACAAGGATGACAGTGAACTCCTAACAGATACTGAAAGGCCTAAAATCCACTGTACTTGTGAAAAGATGGATAGAACGATGCAAAATTTTATAGTCCTATGGCCCAGAATCCCAGCTAATAATTCCAGAAAAAACTTGTTTGGGTGAAAAAGGTAATTTTGCATTACCTATGTCAGCCTGCACTGTGCAGCGGTGGGATCTCAGTACAGCCATGGGCTTTGAGCATTTATCAAACTTGCAAAGACAGCATTTGCCACTGTGAAAAACATCTCTTCTGGCCTGCTTCAGATCTCAGGAACTTGGAGGAAAGTTGCATATGAAGAACACACACTCTCGTGCCTTGGAGTTGTTCCTCACCAAGCCCCCCAAGTCTGGCTTTCTGTGGAGACAACGCAGATGCTACTGGAGTAATTGAGAACTTGCCTGTGAGCGACTTCCTTGACAAAACAATACACTGAATTTACACTGAATTTACACTGAATCATCACTTTGAAGATGCCATTGCAAGTTTCTTTCTTGGGTCTCAAGTATCAGAACGATAAGGTATTTTGGTGCAACGTGGGTTTTTTTCTCTCAGAAAGTAAAGGCATTTTATGTACTTATGAAGGAAATAGCCAAAAGAAAATTAAAAATTAAATTAAAAAAAAAAGCACATATGGGCAAATCAGAAAAGTCAAATCGATACCAGGCCAGAAATTATGTTCTTGTTTCAAGGGAATAAAAAGGCAGAATGTCAGAGGAAAAACCTCAGGACAGAAGTTTAAAATTAAAGAATAAACTATTACAAAGAATTCATTAGGAGTAGTAGAAGAGGATTTAAATTGAATGTGAAACAAGTTTCTGTGACAGGGTTGACAAGTGAAATCAGGATGCTCAAACTTAACCAGATATCTAATGCAAGAAAAATTAAATTCTGTGCAAACTCTATGCATGGGATGGGAGCATATACCCTATAGATGCCACATTACAAAAAAAAGAATTTAAAGTCCCCAGATCAGTGTCATTGTATAAACATAATCACAGTTGGAATGCACATTTAGTTCAATCAACAAAATAATTTTTTGTTCTTAAGAATTATCTGAACATTTGCTTTATGAAAAAATATGTTTATTTGCATTATTCACGAAAACACAAAAATATTATCTCACTTAATGTGATAATTACTGTACTTCACTTTAATACTGCCAAGTAAAAGCTGTAGCTTGTGAAAACATACGTTAAAAGACAACCTTCAGCTTCTGCTATTCTTGTAATGAGGAAAGCCCTCAAACCTCAAATAATCGGGCATTCTGTAGAAAGTATTACTAAATTATCTAAGGTAACCAACAAAAGCATGTGGACTTATTGCCATCAACTCCATAGGATATTTAAGACATAAATGAATCAGGAATGTAAACCTTAACACAATCACGTCTGATTTCTTTTATGTCAAATTTTAATGTTTTGAAGACAACTCAGACACTCTCTTTGTACATCCCTCTGAAATACTCTGGCCCAGCACTAACTGTTCTGTTCACTAAGCTATGATAAATGGCAGAAGGCTGTAGTGGGTTTGTGTGGCAAGGCTTTGGTTGTGGAGGAGGCTGCAGGGGTGGCTTCTGTAAGAGGCTGCCAGAAGCTTCCCCCTTGTTTGATGGAGACTTTGCCACCCGGCTCCCAGACAGAACCACCACTGCTAAGGCTGAGCCCATCAGGGACAGCGGCAGCACCCCTGGAACAATAGATTCAAGAAGGTGGAAAAAAACCCTGCACAGCAACAACTTCAGCCAGAGAGAGAAGTGAGAACGTGTGAGAACAACAACTCTGCAGACCCCAAGTGGGTGAGGAAGGAGGGGGAGGAGGTGCCCCAGGTGCCACAGAGATTCCCCTGCAGCCTGTGGTGAAGACTGAGGCAGCTGTGCCCCCACAGCCCAAGATATCCATGGTGGAGCAGAGATCCACCTGCAGCCCGTGGGGAACCCCACGCTGGAGCAGGCGGATGCCCAAAGGCAGAACCTGTGGCCCCTGGAGACAGAGGAGCCCATACGGGAGGTTTTCTGTCAAGGACTTGTGACCAGGTGGGGAATTCACTGTGAAGCATTTCATGAAGAACTGCAACCTGTGAGAAGGACTCACGCTGGAGATGTTCATGGAGAACTGTGTCCTATAGGAGGGACCTCATGCTGGAGCAGGGAAAGAGTGTGAGGAGTCCTCCTCCTGAGGAGGAAGGAGTGGCAGAGACGTGTGATGAATGGAATGTAACCCCTGTCCCCCACCCCCCTGCGCTGCTGTGAGGGAGGAGGTATGCTATATCATAAATCTAGAGTGATCTGGAAAGGTAAACGTACAAAAAAAATCAGCCACTAATGGTAAAATTACAGTATCCATTACAACTTGTGTTCACTGTGTCCACTGGATTTCAAATTAAACCATGCACATAAACTTCTTTTCGTTATATGTAATATTTTCCATATATATTTCTGACTTTTATTGAGAATCCATAGTTTGGGAACCGTTTCAATTTGTATGAATTGTTTTTATACACATAGTTTAAAATTTTTAGTGTCTTATTATAGATATATAGCCACCCTGCTTCAAGTTAAAAATCTGAATTTAATATACAGAAAAGTTGATAGAACACTGGTAGGTAGCTAGTAGGTATGACCTACTGCCATTTTTAGAGCTGATGAGCTGAACCAGATGTTACGTGAATGGTGGAACAACTCTTCTCTGTTTCTAAACCAGCTTGTATTCAGATTTAGAGCTGCTATATTTATTAGGGCAGACAAAAATGGAAAATTAAAGTTTAATCTGCATTCTGTTTAGATGGTATTATGAGAGGGGTTAATACAAACTCACCTTTAAAAGATATGAAAGTAGCTCAATTCAGCAAAATGCTTCAAAGTACTAAACATTCAAAAAAAGCCAACAAAATCTCATAATAGTTTGTTCAGGAATTTAAAAAGTTTTGATGATCATTTCCTATTATAAGGAGTTAAGGAATTAATCCAAATGACTGGCAGTAACACAGTTTCTCGTTTTCTTTCATCTTAAATTTGAGCTAAAAATGATCCTTGGGGAAAGCACAATTACTCCCTGCTAATTTCTAATTAATGTTAACTGTCCAGGGATTGCAGGCTTACACCGATGGGAAAATACAAGGTAAAAATTAACTTCTGCTGTGTAAGACACAAACCTTGACTCTCAACAGGTACATACATGCAGGTCCTAACATAAAACCTAAGGGAAGATGATATCCTCATCCATGGGTATACAATAAAATGCTTCAAGAAAGCAGATAGAGAAATAAAATTAAACCCCAAATATCTGAAACTGGGTTTCCTTCTTCTATGGTACGTGTGAACAACACTGATTACGAAGTGGAATGACTCACACAGATATCTGCCTTAAATTGCACAGGGTCGTCAATGCTGAAACAGCGCTCTGCAAATCTGGGCTAGAAACTCTTTCCTCTTGTTTCAAAGATACAGAAAACAATTTTATGGAATATCAATTTGATTGATTTAAGTATACTTTAAGCATTTCGACTCAGCTTTTAAAGTTTTGTTACAACAGCTTCTGCATCGAGGATCAGATTTCCAAAACACATTCCTCTTCTTCTAGTCTTAGATGAAAGTGAGGTACAGTTAATATTGCTGCTGTGTTTAAATTCATAATTTCCAATTAAATGTTTACATGTCTAACTAAAATTAAATGAATCCACAGCAGTGCATGCACCCAAGTATAATGCTCTTAAAGTCACAAATTCATGCTCAAAATTTAGATTACTTTTTCACTCTACAAGGTTTCATATACAAATTATTCTAAATATATTTCTGCTGGTGGCAAAATTGGTTAAAGAAAACTTCTCTCTCACAATATTTAAATTACAGTGCACTGCATCCATAGTGTTCATTGTATACACCAACCAACACAGAATTAAGGTATATTATTGTACTTACTAAATGGAGCCATAAATACACTCCACAAAAACAACAAAACAACAACACCCAACAACAAAAAACAACACCAAAACCAACAACCCCTGCACTTCACTTTGGTGTATTTAAATTCCAATTTTCTTTTGCCTGTGTCCTCCCAGCTATTCTCATGCCTATTCTAGTTATCACATAAGATCATAATAAACTTTAGTAAAAAGAAAGTTCAGACTCCAATTCATACACAGGCCCCGGTAGGTGACAGAATGCTGTGGCACAACTCCCTAAGCCATCATTCCTCGCTGAGTGTAAATACATTATACTACATGGTGGTTACAGCCCATTACTACAAGAACTGGTAGGTAAGGAAACACGAAGGAAGCAAAGATTAAAAGGAGATTTAACAGAAACTCTATTTGCTCGCTCTCTTTTTTTGAGAAAACAAACATTTTAAAGTGTTGTACCATTAAAAAGGAGGAATCTCTACTGCTGTGTTTTTTCCCAGCTGTTAGGATTTTACAACCAGTGTCAACAGTCACACAAGTGCAAACCAGAATAAAGACAACTAAGCAAAGCACAGGGTTTATTTCCCTCCGTTCCCAAGTATGTGGGTACACAGTAAATGACAGAGTGAAATGAAACAGAAGTCTCATTCTTCAAGTGTTCAGGTTTATAACCTGGGTTTCTTGGTATATGGTCTAACAGAGGTGGGGGAGGCCCAAGAATACACTACACGGAAAAATAGTTTGTTGGTCACAGTTCATAGTCCAGCTGGCTTCCTTAGCAATTTTTAGGATTGAGTGTGTGAGTCAGGTACTCCCCAAAACTTAAGTCAACAGTGTGGGAGCGATCATCCCACTACAGCGGAGAAATCATGCCAGCCTATTGTTCAAATCCGAACCTACAATCCATCTGTCTCCCTCCCTCGCCCTGCAGAGTCTCGGATGCAGCCAGACCATGACAGACAGTAGATCTCCTCTCACCAAGCACTAGGGCTAAAAAATAACTGTGCCCAGTTACTGTGGGACACAGACACACACACAAAGGCTCAGCAGTAGAGCTACAAACGACCACATGACCCATTTTTCAAATGTAGTGTTTACCACTTGTGTAAGAAAGTTAAAGGCTTATGTTGCAATCTGACTCAACAAACAGCCTTCAATGGAGACAAATAGTTCAGAGAGACCAGTATTTTTCTTTAATACGAGGTTTTTTGTAGGAGACTGATTCAAACCTGTTGGGGTTTGTAGTGTCCAAAAGTTATTAGCCCAAAGCTGACTGCAAGTCTGTATGGAACTGTGCTCTGATCTCAAAGTTGCCTCTCCTGCTCAGGGTCATGGATCATTCGAAAGCCAACCAGGGAAGCATCCGACACAGCAAGCCAGAAGACAGTTAATTTCTATGGCTTTTGGGTCTATATTTTTTCCAGATTTAAGATGAAATGGCTTACAATCAGCCACTCTGGCTTTATATTCTCCTATGCCTAAGGTGCTTGGACACACTAACATATTTTCCAGCTTGAACTTGCATCTGAATCCCAATTTTCCAGTAAGTGGTTTGAGAAGGATTTATATTGCTTCTTGTGCCTTTACATATAACCATATTTGCAATATTGTCTTCCTGTTATGAAGTAATTTAACAGCTGTACTTTGACAATTTCTCCTACTAAACAAAATGAGAATTCTGTAATGATGAGAAGCAAAATAGAAAGACAAAAAAAAAAATTGTAAGTGCATGCGATAAGCGATTCAGCTGTGGAAAATAAACTTTCATCTGCTATAGCTACTACTCTAATGCACAAATCTTTTAAAATTTCATGTTTGTGATTACTTTACCACGAAATAAATAAGAAGTTTACAACTATAAATTGCACTCTCATTAAAAAGAGGTGAATCACCAACTCACGAGTACAAATAACAGACCAAAATGAGATGCACATGGATACAAAACTGAGCTTCCTTGAAGTAATTTGTGATCGCATTGTCCCCAAATGAACGTACACACAAAAATTCTGGATAACACAACAACCATGCCTTTTGCATGCAATGGTGGTTTAATTGAATAGCTACACTTTTAAAGTAGTTTAACAGCTTTTTCATATTTCCACTTACTAGTTTTCTCCATTTCCTCATCTTAGGTTTAAAGAAAATAACCATTCAAGGTACTGATTTGCTATAGAAGTAGAAGTATTGCTTTTTTATTTCTTCAATTATTCTTTCCAACTTATTTTCACTGAAAGCTCAACATAAATGTAACTTCAATCAGTGCTTATCAGCTGGTCAGCTACCACCTTCATCAAAAATTCTTTTGTGCTGTATTGTCCTACATTATCAGAATAACATGGCTTTCACAATTAATTTATTACCTAGTATGATGCCTAATATCAGAAACATGTACACACCTAAATAAACAAATACTTCTGGTAAAAGTATGAAATATGAAAATTTAATATTGTCATCAGAATTTTCACATCTGAGCATATCTTGGCTTTGTATGAATACTAATATCCTATCACAATAAATACTTACGGATCTTAAAATATGTTTGGATACACTTAAAAACAGGAGCAAATTAAAGCTGAGCATTACACATCAAATCAATCTGCTGACAAGCAAACTGACACGAATAAAGTCACATTGTCTTAAAACCAAATTGGAATCCCCCTTGAGTTCTAAGTTCAAGACATTGAAACACAATGAAAATATGTATTCATTAAAAAAAAAAAAAGTGATTTTAGTTATTTTCTTTAAAAATACCAGAGAAATATTTCTTAATAAGCAAAAACAGATATTTTAACATTATAAATATTAAACACTCTAAGAATACTTAATTCTACTACTGTATGATGCTTAAAATCCCTTCCTTTTTACCCTTACTGCAGATCCTATATCATTACTTCCAAAAAAACACATTTACACACACTCAGGGGGAAGAGGAAAAAGAAAAAAAGATACCATCTTGGTACACTAAAGAAATGGAATTGGATGTATTTTACTAATTTCTACTCTATCATCTGACAATACTGCCATTAGGATTTTACAGAAGGAAACTGCAGATAAGGTTCCCAGAAAAAGGAAAGCCTAACCATAACTGCATATGGAAAGTATCACTCCAAACAACTTCATGAGTTCTATTTAGTAAAAAGAGTAAGCCAGCTCATATGAAAAGTGTAATAATAAGACTAAATTGTTTTTATTTAATAAGGAAGTGTACCTTCTCTTTCCAGCATCCATTCAAAAAATGATTCCTCCAAATTTTGGCCAAAGCAGAACATCCCAGTGGTGTGACCTGCAAGTGTCTGAACTGCAGATGCCCTGTGTGCACACTAAGCCTGCACTCCATCAGCTGTGCTCATCCCGTGGGAACTTCATTTCCCAGGCTTCACCCTCCACTTCTTACTAAGGGAGTGGAACAGTAATAGGAGTACTAGGAAAAAAAACCCAAACTAAAACAACCCTCCTAAAACAACATTCAGCTTGGTAGAAGTAATGTTACAGAAAAAAACAAACAAACAAACAAACAAAAAACCATCCTGAAATGCCTAACGCCTGCCTCTCCCCAGTAAGTTCCAAAAACAAACAAACAAAAAGAAACTTTTAAAATTTAGGTAGTTGTATGCTAAGTATAAATATATTATAATGAAATTAATGGACCTGAAAGTGTTCAGCACCTTTGAAACCTGTCACCTACTTGTATGTCTTTCCATGACCTTGTAAATCAAATGCAAGGCAGGAAGGCTTATAAATTTGGCAACTACTTTGGGCAAGCCCAAATTTATATTTCAAGACACCTAAAGACAACTAATCCTATGGTAAGAGCTTACAGACTATCAAAAACTGCACTATGAAACACTAGGCTCAAGTCTAGACACAAACTTAAATGTACCTTTGTGCTCTGTGTGTTTGGTGAAAACCAGCCATGTTTTAGCTTTTGGTGCTGACTCAATACTCTCTAAAAACACTCAATTCATGTAGAACAAAAAAAGCGACACATTTGGTAAAGTGATTAGTTCAGACTCCAGGAGCAGACAAAAGACAGAGTGAAGAGTCCGGAGACTGAAGTATAAAATTACAGATAAGTACCAAATACACTCAGCAATTTCTTAGCAGAAAACGTCACAAGGATTTTAAACAGATGACATTTGCAGTAGTTTAGACTGACAGAACAGATGTACTAAAACCCATTAAAAAAGCCGAAATCTGAAAGACTTGTCACGGTTTGTTAGGGACACGATTTGCACATCTGCAAAATGAGCTCAACAATGTCTCTTCTCTGAGAAACAAATGTGCATTTTGAGAAGGAAAATGAAACACATTTATTTACACTGTAAAAAAGTGAGGGATTTGTTACAGTCTATTCATAATTACCTGCATTTTGAAACTGAGTAGAAAAAGGTATATAAAAATAGTAAATGGTTGTTTAAAAATTGTTCCATTCATTGCCTTCAAATTCTAGTTTCAGTAAGAGTCACATTAATGTGATAAAGACAATACTACTGCCACAAGGCCTGGGACAGCTTCAAAACAGCAGATTGTCTGGAATAGCTGCAAATTTGAAGATGATTCATTTAGTTGTTTATCTTTCCATGTGGATTTAGCAATATTCAGGAGCTTACTATATGGACCATCTTTCAGAAGAAAATTATTTAGAGTTACAAGTTACATGCAAATCTTGCTGTAAAAACTGACTAACACGAGTGGGAGGAGACAGCAGCAGGGTCCACTTTGCTCCCAGCCACGCAACTCTACCCTGAAGCAGTCTGAGTAACACCCAAGCAGATGCAGCCTGGCTGCCACTGCAACAAAAGAGACAAAGTCAGGGCAGATAACAAGAAGCACAAGACAGTACTCCTGAGTCCCTCCAAACCCTTAAAAACAGAATTAAGAGTGGCCTAGGAAAGCGCTGAACCTACGTTTGCTGGCCTAACTCCTTGTAAAGCAACAGGGAAGAAGGGAGCCTCACTGAAGCCAGCTGTCCCAAGAGGACTATACAACACCTTCTCTCAATCTGGACAGTATCTCTAGTTTCTTCAGACATTGGGCAGTTGTCTGTAACTGCTGTAGGCAACTAGGATTTGAGTTTACACTTGAGTGATTAATTTCCTTCCAAGCCCATGATTTATTTTCCACTGCACACATTTACTACTTTTGGTCCTTTACTGCCTTTTTCCAACTGCCTTTAATAATGTATCTACATATGCTGAAAAATCAAGACATGATTACAACTAAATGGATGCTAGGAGAGGTTTACTAGCAGGTCTTATTTTAATGGAGGAGCGAGAACTAGTGAAAAAAAGAATAGAACTTTCCGCCTGGCAGAGCTGTGGCTTCCCCTCTGGCAGCCCAAGTTTGCTGGCTTTCCAATGATATTGGAAAGCTCAGATGTTTCCAGCCTGAATTATGAGATGGTCTCAAGTGAGCAGCAGCAGCCACCCACAATTAATATTATGCTTCTCTCTCGGAACACAAACAAAAGCAAACTGGGAGGCAAACCCAGCTTTTCCTCAGCATTACGCTATTTTCCAAAACAAAAAGATACAGTGTCTCAGTCTAGCTCTAAATTCCCTACTTTCTTATTCATCTAAATTTTGGTTTTACAATTCTCTTATCAAGCAGCAGTAATAAGAAAGAAGAATATAAACTTTGATGAACATCATAATCTCTTCATAAACTATAAGGGTAAGAGAATATAGTCTGGACAACAAAAGCAAACAAGACATTTGGAAAACACATTACCAGTCTAAGGATTTTTTAATGGGTATATGTTCACATCACTGATTATTCAAGCAATTACAGAACATGACATTCAGATCTCAGGTTTCTTTAACTAAAATATATTCCAATTGGTTGCTTTTATCAGCAAAAGTAGATTTCAGGGGATTAAGTTTCAAAACTTTGAGATAATTAAAGCTGTCTTGCTCTTTTTGCAACTACAAACATCACCTTTCAGAAATATAATCTATGCTGAATCTTGAAAGTTGAGATCACTTGAAAAACAACTCACATTTTGATATAATGACACCGCAATTAAAAGACTTTCTGATATAAGACTAAATTGGTCTCTGGATTAAATTCACCTAGTAGTAATTTCTAAAGATCCTGTATTTATTTGCAAACACATTGAACTAATATCTCATCCAGGAATCAGTCTTGGAAATACTCCCTCCAGACTGCTGTATAAATCCCCAGAGTGGGGCACTAGTCCTTAGTCCCTACAGACTATGTATACCCTATAAATTAATCAATGCAATTATCAACTTTATGCTGTTGCTCTCTGGACTAGTTTACAATTATATCCTCAGTAAATATAGATGCACATTATATCTGTAAATCAGCTACTGACATATCAACCGCTCAATGGTATTTTCTTGAATACTTGCATTTACTTAAATTTAAGTGGGGAAAAAAGTCCAAAATATCACAGAAGGAATTTATAAAAAAAAAGTATAAAACAAGCCTTCCGTACGTCAATTTTTCACAGTCCAATGGATTTGCCTCTCTTGCTTTATATTCTATGAATTTTGCTAATTGATCTTCATAATAAACCAAAATGTTGTCACCTAGCTGGGGAGAGTGGCTTTGAAATACGAAGTGTTGCACACCAAAAGACAGTTCTAGTATGCCAATGCTAATTTTCAAGTTCATTTCCCTGGTTCGTGCCTGAAGAGAGTCCTCAAAGAGAGGAGAACAGTGACATTTCTAACCTCACAGTCCCAGAGGGTCAAGAATGCTCCATTCTTTTACAAAGTGAGATTCAATACAAAGAGTACTCTATCTAGAGCACTCTTGGAGAACTCTAACTTCTCTGTAGGGCATACAGTGCTCAGCAGGATATAAATGAATCCCCACTCTGAGAGGATGATACGTCTGCAGTCACTCACAGCTCTATAGAGGAAGGAAGGGTATTTGCTGCTTCTTGGAGAAGAAAGCCCCCCAGTGTTTTGTTGGCCCAGTTGAGACAAATATTCAGAAGACAGTTGATCTATCTTTGAGATTCCAAAAGTAAAATTACGACATGGTTCGTTCTTTTTTCCTTTTTCTTTCCATTTTTACTTGTTATACTTCATTTTTATGGGCTTAGATGATCGAAGGCAAGTAATTAAACACTTAACTGATAACCATATAGTTCCTTGCTGCCTGGTATTACTTCTTCAGCAGGTCAGGCTATATAATTATTGGTTTAATAGAGTTTTTGATAAAGTCACTATCACAGCAGACATCACATTTCAGAGAGAAAGGTGACACTTGGAATCTACTGATAGGCCCCCCTACATTTTTTGTAGGAAGCCTCTAGATGACTTTATGGCCCCAGCATTAGACAAAGGAGATAGAGGGAGTTCTACTTCATTTCATTTTTCTTTTTTTTGATAAATGGAAGATAGAAATAATATCTTTTGGCTATTAAAGTAGTTAAAACACATACTTAATTTTAGCTCTTCTGGCTCTAGGCTCTGGAGTTCTCTGCAGCAATGCTGAGTTCTGGCAAACTTTGTGCTGAAATCTTTATAGGAATATTTACATGGGAATGTAATAGCTGGCTGCTGCCCTAGGACTAAAGCCTACAAATGAAAACTTTATGCTTTTAAGTGCAAAGAAAAAAAAAATTATTTTACAGATAAGCACTTGTTCAAATATCCAAAACATTTTCTCTGCCTTGCATAGCTTCTTTCTACTGCTGCCATATGGTACCAAGAATTTTCCATCTCAATATCTGGAGACTATTTTCTAACAGGAACTCCTAGATAATTTGGTAGTTTCTTAATAAGCAGGATAAATAAAGTTTATTATTATTTAAAATTAAGAGATCAAACCAATTATTTCTTCCTTGCTAAGTTCACTACAAAAAAGCCCATGGAAAAATACGCATGACATAGATTACTATCTATTCAGTGACCAGCTGTTTTAAATTTGGATATTAAGTAATTCACTCTTTTCTATGTGCAAGAGCTGAATGATTTAATAAATTCCCATATGCCCCAACATGTGCCAGCTATACTAGGTTATCGAAAATCCAGCTGCTGTTATGATAATAGCTGCCAATGCTAAAACTAGGCAGGAGAATAATGAATCAGCTTCAAGTCAACTCAGACATAAACCAACACAGTTCCACTTAAGATACACGGGGATGCAATATATCTCTTAATTCACACCTAGTGCCAAGAATCCATGGGCATTGTTTATGGTGGAAAGTTAAGGCAAATCAAGCTGTATGAAGACAAGCAGCTCCGTTTCCATCAGCTGTCCTAGATGTACAGGACGGTGCTGTAAATTACACATGCAGTTTGCAAAACAGATTCTATTGTGTCACAGTTTGCTTCTCTTTCTTACATATCGCATTACATGACATATTGCATGACGTGTTTTACATAGCTAGGCTTCTGGATTTTCCAAAAATAATAATAATATAAAATGGTTATGGAAAATGTTATGAAAATTTGGTTTATGTACAAGTATTTTAACGCAATCTAAGAGTCAAACACCGCTGTCCTTAAGTCACTGAACAAGCATACAAACAAAGGAAGCAAAAAGAGATAAAGTAGCCAAACAAGGTGACAGAACTAATTCTATCTCCACACACATATTTTTTTGCCAATCAATGCAAATATGTCACCATTAACTTTTTAAAAACTAAGAAAAAGCTTCCTTGGATATTAAATTATTACTTGTAGTTACAAAAGCTTTGCAGGTGGATGTAACTTTCAACTTCAGGTCAGCATATGTAAATACATTAATGATACATTTTATTTCTCACAATTAGCTCTGTTGTTAAGGGAAATAATTTTGAACTTATCCTACAATTAATCAGTCCCATAAGCAAGACTGGAGTATTATTATACTGAAGTAAATTTACCTAAGATATAGGACATGAAATACTTATTAAAACAAACAAACACAAAACCAACCCATTTACATTTGCTGGAACTGGAACATCTCCAGTACACAAAGTATACAATGCTCAAAAGCCACATTAAAGACAACTTCAATAACTTCAACTTCAAGAGATCTATATATAGTATTTTCAGTATAAAAAAAATATTTAGGAATGTATTATTTGAAAAAGATTAGGAATATATTGACAAATTAAAAGCACGTCATGCAGAGATTTAAGATGCTTATAAAACCTCAAGTAACGGGGCAAACCACATCAAGGGGCTTAGAGAAAACTCAAAGACTTTGAAAGCTTAAAGAACCTCGTTCTTTCTCATACCTTAATTATGAAGTTGCAAATAACTGTGTTTTCAGCCACATGTCCTTGACACTGCAACAAACGCAACACTGTTATTTTGTCAAATATTAGGAGACTTACTTTTCTTTAAGGAAATCCACTACTTGTTTGAAGTCTGCCACGCAGTATTCTCTCTTCATATCCATGAGCACACTGTCAGAGGCTGACTGGACTGGTATGTGCAGAAAAGCATACACCCTGGGATGATTGAGAATCTTCGCCATTTCCTAAGAGTGAAGAAGAAGCTTTAAAGCATTAGGAAAACAATACACAAAACTCCTTGAAATTATATGGAGTAAGTATTAGCAGTAACGCTTCTGAAACCCAAACAATGCTGAATTGCAGTAGCCGGGTTTGGAACAGTAGGGACAGGTGAAAACATTTGAAAGCAATTTTGGCTTAAAAGAAAATAAGAAGAAAGAGATGAGATTGAATTTCCTTTGAGATAGGGATCCCATTCCCTTTGTAGCACGGATTATGCAATTAAAAGAAAATTTTAAAGGCAAACTATTGTGAAAATTAGACAGTAGCTGTTTTCAGACTCAGAAGATGGTAAGGGTTAGTTGCTTTCCTGTCAGAGTGAAATAACTTCTTAGATACCAATATGAGAATGTCTCTAATTGGAGTATCCTTAGAGTTGGCCATTTAGTAATTAAGGTACACCTCATCATTTGCAAAGCTGCTCCACTACTCGTTTGAAATGTTACCCCTGTTATTTCAGAGAAGACTCCAGTAATTAAAAGTGCTTGGCTATAAAATAAATAGAATTAATCAGGGGCAGCTTAAAAGCAGAGTGACAGCTTGAAAAGAGACACAGGATGCTATACATTTTGTACAAATGTAAAAGGTCAAAAAGGAAAGAAAAAAAAAAGTAAAGGTAATAGCAAAATGCAAACAAACCTCCAAATCAAAGCCAAACCAAATCCCCAGCTGAGGCTCGGCAGGGTTAAGGAACATGAGACGTAGAACAGAATATGGAGGCTGCATTTCTTTAATTCTTATTATTTACAAAATTAAGGACATACAGTCAACCAAGAAAGTTCAACTATTTTTAAAAGTTGAGACAAACCAGCATCTAGACTCTGTGCAATATGGTACGATACAGCCTTTAGTCTTTATCCTGCAAGAAATAAGTGAACTTGGATAAAGAACCACGTTACATGCACAACAAGGTTTTCACTTCAGGTTTTCACTTCAGGTTTTCCCTTTCTCCCTGTGCTGTGACCATATAGGAAAAGGCCCAGGACTGGGCACTGCACTGCCTGCTCTTCTGCCCTGTGAATTCTGCACACTCCAGTCAGGTTCCCTCAGACCATTTCTCCTCTTTGCTTTGATGGCATAGATATTCCGTCTGACAACACACACTGCTCCCAGATTTAGTTATTAGATGCAACTCTTTACAAATTCTTTCCAGATCATTAATCAGCAATATTAGTTGTGCCTCTAGATCTTCTCTCTCTGTTTGTACAAGGTCGGCCTGGATTGTTCATCCTCATGTCTGCTAACTTCCACGAACTCACCTTTTAAAAAGCACTGATTTTTAGACCAAGATTTAAAAACGCTCTCTCAACACTCCCCTTTCCTCTGACAAACACGTGTACAAAACCCAAACTCTATCAAATCACTTCTGAAAGCAGCTTTGAAAGTTTCTGTCTAAGATCCTATCACATAAATGTCTAAGAGCGGTGGTTACATTGTTCAGTGGAACAGCTATTCTATCTCAGGCATGTAAGCTCCACATTACAGTAACAGCTATACTGATAATGGATGGCACACAATTTGATGCACACAAAGCCTGAGTGCAGTGAACTTGGCTCTCACTGGAAGCTGGAGGCAGCTGGTTTCATGAAAAAAAAAGAGAAAAGAAAAGGCTCCCACGCATCCATACAAATTTTATATGCCCACCTCAAACGGAACAACTTGTCTATGCCCTTAATGATTTCAGATGTCCAGCTAGAATGTATTTTCAAAAGTGAAATGGCATAGAACAAGTTCTGTAAAATAAAGCAACAGAATTCAGAAAACTTTTCTCTTTTTTTTAAGCTTTAGAAAATCCTGTAAACTTAATTTGTATGAAGCATCCTAGTAGTTATCTGATTTTTTTGCTTATCAGTTATAAAATACATTTCTAAAATGTGAGAAATGGCAAAAAAGGGCTGAAACCTGAGCTAGGGACCACAAGCCTAGTATAATGGTTATCTCTTAGTTACAAGTACTTAATTCAATCCTCAAAAACACAGTTATAAGAAACTAATAAAAGTCAAGTTTCATAACATGTTTCTGAATCTGCCAAGTTCTTAAAAATAACTCATCCTACAACACAGAAAACAAACTTAATTCTTTGCTACTCCTCTCAAATTTTGCATCTTCTGAATAGCAGCCTCTTCAATACTTGACTATTTTGTAAACTTTTTTTAAAGTAATAAATGATTTATTAGAATTTCTACATCCAAAAGTGTTACTTTATTCCAGCTTTTGTAAGACCAAAAATCATTTGATAGAAAATTCACCAAATTCTAAAATCTCAAAAGTGTTTTCCTTTCAAGAGGATTAAAAAAATGCCCCCACCAAACCCCAAACCCACTACTTGCTGATCTTACAGTAACATGCGGAATACTTCTGGTCTCACATTTGATCTCCTTCAGGGGGATGTGGCCAAGAGGGAGTTTAAAACTACACTTCCTCTACAAGGAACTAAAACCATGGTGTTCAGCAGCCATAGCTAAATAAGACTAATCAGAACTGCTTCTTCTAGTTGTCCCCCATGCAAAAAAACCCCACGTTTTCTGCGGTCACTGTTGTCGATAACTTTCAAGACTAAGAACACAACTGTTGTCATTTAAAGTAATTTCCCTTGGTTCTGTACTAATGGGACACAAAATGCCTGGCATTAATTAACTGAACTTTTCAACTGTCACTACAGGTCCCTGTACGCAGTGACAGTCACAAATGTAAGCTCAAAAACATTACTGACTATTCCACTGCATCATTTTGGTTTAAAAAGATGCCCGTCAGTCGCCCAATATCAAAAAACTCGCATTCTTCAGAAAGTAAATTGCTGGTCACGTGTATCAGAAATGCACATACAACACACACGTTATGTATCTGGGAACCCTAATACAATCTAGCTGCTTGTACTTCCAACCAAGAATATTCTGTGAACTGGGAAAGAGATGTAGGAGATGGTGTTGCAGGGGTATCTCATTCCACCCACAGCACTGAAAGGTTTCAGGTATGTTCTGGACACTCAAATCTCTTTCTAGAGATGAGGAGGTTGCAAACGACTCCACTGTGAACTCCTTTCTTTGCTTACTTTCTGTATCTAAAGCTACAGCTAAAATATGCTGCATGTGCTTTGAATCAAAGGTCCTACTGACTAACTGATCTCCAAGGAGGTACTCGAGGATCATAACAATAAACTTTGTGAATTTTAGCAGAACACAAATTATTAACACAAACCAAACACAAGACAAAAATACCTCATGACTCACTGTTTCTTTTGTCATTCAATTTTAAGTACCATTGGTGGTCTTAAATTTACCTTTTATAATCAGAAACTCAGAGTGAGGCATTCAGAAGGAAAAAAAGAATAATAAGCTAAACAGAAAACTTTGCATGACTACATGACAAATCTGGATAAATCAATCTTTCAAACTTTGCAGTGTTCAGATATAAATATCACATTCTAACCTGAAGCTTTAAGGCAAGTTTGTTCCAGTCTTACCTACACTGAAGATCTTTACCATACAGGTTTGATTAAATTGCAGCTGTTATGCTCTGAACAGTCATACTTAGCCAATGCTGTCCATACCACAGATTGCACACAGAATACTAGATTTCATCACTTAATAAAACTATTAGTTAATATCCCAAAAAGTATTTGAAGGACATCATGGGCTAATGCATAATTGTACTTCACAGTATCTCAACATTCTAAGCTTAACATCTGTTTCCTGGGTTTTTTTATAAATATATATATTCTTTCTTTACAAAGTGCTTTGCATTACTAGATATAATTACATACTTCAGTTAGAGGAAAAAATGCAATATAGAATTTTATTCCCATCTGGAAACAATAAATGAAAAACTGTTTTAAAGTAGATGACTGTGAAAGAAAATTTCTGTCTTTCATCATGACTGAAATGGCTTATTGCCTTTTCTCCTTATTCCCAGGAATACGATAACATGTCTATGAAAGAAGGGACGCAGTACACAAAAATGACAGTTCGTGTAGGAATGAAAAGGTCAAAGGGCAGTACAATTTGTTTAAACCTGATTCTACAAAACACAGGAGTCATCTACATTTGGAATCTAACAGTGAATGTGAAACATCCTTTAGGATACTGATCACATAGGAAATGATTTTTTTCCCAGTTTTTAGCAGCTGGAGTATATCAGAACACAAGGCACGTTACCAGAAAGATTTCTCTCTACTCAGTATATTTTATCCTAGCAATTACAATACACAAATTTAACCACCTAACCAGAAATTCACTTCTCCTGTTTGTAATGACACCACGTGCAACCACAGAGAACCACAGAGACAATAAACATCAGTTTCTGTGCATCTTTATGCCAGTACCAGCAAGCTGTTCAGTCAGTGATTCTACCCCCTAACCTACAGCAGGCAAAAATCCAGTATTTGAATTCTGCCTCTTGTTTGAGTCATGACAATATGAATAACTTGCTTCCTAG
Source organism: Empidonax traillii (assembly GCF_003031625.1). Lineage (NCBI taxonomy): Eukaryota > Metazoa > Chordata > Aves > Passeriformes > Tyrannidae > Empidonax > Empidonax traillii. The sequence continues at coordinate 69,045 of NW_020956675.1, read as the reverse complement.
CAAAAGGATTTTGTCCTCTGCCAGCACTGAAGTCCAAAGAAACACTCGTCCATATGGAAACATGACAAAATGGCACTCCCTCAAAACTTCATCCCCTTGTGGCAGATGTTAGTTTGGGATATGTCACGAGGGGTGTCTGCTGACTGTTTTCTTTCAGAAGCCGAGTGGTGCCACCACCAGCACAGTCTGGATGAAAATCAAGTGGTTGTGGCCCATTTTGTAAACTCCTCTGCTGCAGCGCAGCTCACGAACAGATGTGATGTTGTGATGCAGGCACGGGAACGATGACACAGTGTGATCGAGTCTGGAAAGCTCATAACACAGTTCTCTTCAAACTAACGAACAGGGAACTCTCCCCCTACTCCCCTCCCTTCCCCCCCATCCCTGTGAGTAATGGGGCTGTAAAAACTTAAGAACGTGTGGGATGTATAACCACAAATGTCCCCAAGGACAGGGGCTGGAAGGCAACGCCTCTCCCTCATCTGTGGGAGATGAAACAGCGGAGATGTAATGGAGCTGCACGATGGGTAAGCTTAGTGGCAACCCCTACCTCGTGTAATATGACATGACATACTCAGGTCTTTATCCCATCATTAGGATAAAGGCAAGTCACACTGGAGCAGTTAGAAGCCCACGCAGTTCTAACCAATGTAATTTGAAACTCAAAATCAAATCTTCGGGTTGCCAGATGGAGGGCAAAAATCTGTTCTGTCATAGGGGAAAAATGCCTTCTACATTACCAAACAGAAAACTGGTATTAGCTCAGGCCACCCTTAGAAATGGATATAAACCAGACTGCAAGCTGTGATTTGCTGATAGGAAAACTAGCCATGAGAGCCATATGCTCAGCCCTAGCTGTTCCCAGCTGTTCTCCTAGGTGCAGGATCTCTCTACTGCTTCCAACCTCAGAAAACAAACAACCACAGTTAGCTAAGCAATTTTTTTCTCCCTCATAGCTACATATTAAGCCTCATCTCTTAAAAAAATAAACCAAGCCATACAAAAAAAAACCCCAAAAAACAAAACAACTAATATGCTTTCAAAAGCTTGCCATGTCTTCCTTTATCAAAAATGAGGACAGGCTAACTCAAGTTCTTGCATAAAAAGTGATATTCAGATAGTATCACAATACAATAACTGTATTTCACACTCCAAAGGATCACTTGAGGTTTGTTGCATCTCTTCTTGTGAGTCAGTGCACAAACAAGGAAACACACAGCACCTGAATTTTAAACACAAACCCATCAAGAACTCTCCTACTTTGTTAAAAGGTACACACCTTTCTCTCCAAGATTATACATGGTATAACCAAGAATAAAAAGAGACTCTTTGCAGAGTATTCTTTTTTTTTTTTTTTGGGCATTTATCTGATAAAAATGATAACTCCCAGTACAGATGTATTAAATGTGGGTTGTTGAAATTCTTCACAACAATCAAGTTGGTATCCCTATCACAACATACTTCCAATATTAAAGCATGACTGACTTTACATCGGGTAAAACGTTAAGCATCAGCATCTGCATTGGTTAGACTGCTCATTACTCGCTACTCTGTAGTGAGCCCCGAGCCCAAGTACATCTGAGTCTCTGCATCACCAGAACACAGCTGGTTCAGTGACACATTCAGCATTAATACCACGCTGATTTCCGCAAGGTATTGCACACCTTCAGTTCCCACGGGATCTGATGGAAGTTGTGTGGCTGGAAACATGCAGTAAAATGGTTCAGTGCTTTCAAAGATGAGGATTGTTATGGTTGCTGCTGCACCCATCATTACAATCCTAAAGAGATCTTTGTGAAGCTTCAGAGTGCCGTTTGTCCAGTTTCAATAAATTGATTCACTTTAAGATAAAATGTACATTTAATTAATGGCTGGAGTGATGGTTTAAAGACTTAAAGCCAGCCAACCAAATACTAATTCCTTGTGAAATGATTAATTTTGATGTGCAAGAAAATACACACTTTTTCATTTTCTCTGTGGTGCTCTCTAATTTCTCATCATTAAGAACTCCTCAAATTAAATATTTTTTCCAGAAGTAAATTAATACTCCTCTTTGCAGTACATATTAGAAACGTATATTGTGAAGTTCCCTAAAAAGGTGATTTATTGCAACAACACACTGCTACTTTAAATAACTCTCTGTCTCAATCATACTTTATGCTAATAAAACCTTGAAAATTAATTAAAGCATAGAGAGGCACACACAATAGGCGAGTAGGACTGTCACACCACCTTTTTGTCTTCAGAAAGCTGGATGAGTGGAATGCACTGCTAGTTTCATCCATGCCATGCATTTGTTCACCACCTCAAAAATGAGAATCCCACAGGATAGAAAAGAATTGATGGTTCCTGCTCAGAAGGAAGTCATAGAATGAATGGCACACCCCTCCAGAGTTCAGCTGTACCCAGACAGAGCAGTGCCAGGAAGCCTCTCTATTGTTTCTCTCTATTTCAAAAAAGCAAGTAGAATACCTAATATAGCATCTGCTTTAGCAGTTTCCAGTGCAAGAAAAATAGTGGAAGGTTTTATTTAAAACTTAAACCTTCAGGCAAGTACTACCACTTTCTTTTATGAGCTGACCTAAATTTCAGAGTAAAACAGAATAAAAATATTCCAAACCATAATGACAAGATTGATTATCACAGAATTTACATTATTCAGTAGCCCTTGCACATTTAACACAACTAACTAAACCAAATGAATTCAAAGACTGGCTAGAAGAAATTTTATCTCTTTTCCTCAATTAATGGTATAGAATGGTACAGAAACCCAAAACTAATACTATTGTGCAGATTTATTAAAGTTTCTAGAACATATTATCTCATTTTTAAAGAATAATCACCTACAAAACGAAGAACCTTTTTTTAAACAAATGCCAAAGCCTAACGAAGCAAGCAGTCTTGCTGAAGATTATGTAGATGATGTTGCAAAGCACAGCAAATGTGACAGCTCATCTATCAAAGAAAACAAAGGGGTTTAAGCATCTAAACTAAACAGAAGCTTTTGGAACAGCATGGAGAGGAGTTGGTAGAACTTCACTTATTATAATATAAATAACTAGGAAAGTGAAATCTTATTTGTTTAACAATGAAGGCAGAAATATAAAAAGAAGATGGCACAGTTTGTTATGCAAGCTATATATTTGACAATGGCTTCTACCTCAATGCCTTGAAGCACATGGCAACTAATAAAATTCCCGCTTTATTTAGCACAAATGCAGTGTCCCACACGTGCGCTACCTATTCTGGGAACATATTGCACAATTAATGGTGATTTTCATTTTCTGCTAGCCATTTACCAAAGCTCCAGCTCCAAAGGACTAGGATGAGACAGTATTATAAATAATTGACAGACAACCTGACACTCAGCACAAGATTGAGTGTGGATCTGTCTGCATTTAAATTCTGCTCTTCATTCTTATGCTATCTAACGAGCAAGAGAAACGTTCATGTGAGCAAATCATAATTAAGGTACAGTTAATATGCACACCTTTAACTGGTCAAGCAGTGTGCTACCTCGTGTTAACTCCTTTTTGCAACACCAATTTTTATTCACAGATTATTAAATACAGTGGAGCACTAGACGCATGCATAAAATATTCTGCCTTGATGGAAAACTGAATTTTGCATAAATAAAACCAGTTCTTTCTCTGTGTGTCTCAAAGCATGTTTTCTACTAGTGTTTATAAAGAGCAGGAGCTTCGTTCCCAGTAACACAAATCTTCCTTCCACACTGCCTGGAAGGAAACCTTTATTGTTCATCAAAGTTCTCAATACAATAACATTGTTAAGGTTTTTGAGAGCACCCAAGATCCACAAATGCGACACAAAACCTTCAGGAAGAGTAAAATGGGTTCTTATTTTGACATTTATTAAGCCAAATCACATTCTACCAGCTGGAAATGAACATGTCACCAAGCATTTACAGACGCTAGGATCTGCTGAGTCTGAGATCTTAAAACGCTAGATTAGAGGAAGTGGTGTGACAAAATCTGTCCCAAAGCACAGCAAAGTTTCATCCATTTCCTAACCCCATAATATAAAAAAAAATACATTCACTCTGGGGTGAGCTCATGTTCCCATGACACCATGGCTTAAGGAGTAATTGCAAGGAAATGTGTTATATTTGAAAACCCCAAAGAACACTTCCAGGGGAAGAACAGGAGAGAGAGACTATTTTAGTACTAAAAAAATAAAAAGCAGGAACACACAGAGTAAGCAAAGATGCACACACAGCTTACATAGGACGAACAAGCACTTAACATAATACCAAAGAAAACAGTAAACATCCCTTCATTCCTCTCCCCCATACACATTTTTTTTTCTTAGAAGCCCAGATGCAACTGCCCCGTCCTCCTCCCTTTAGTATCTGAGATTCCTTTCAATTATACTGCTAGCCAAACAAACGCAGTTTGCACAGAGACAACTCCGTAATTACGGCAAGGTAAAGTTGCATGGTCCACCGACTACAAAACGCTACAAAACTCACAGTAATAAGAAGTCAAGGCCTTAACTATTCATTTATTTAAATGTATGCCGCAGTTTTCATTTTTTCTGGTCAAATCAACAGATTTTAATTGGCACTTTCAAAAGCAGCAGTCTATGAAAATGACAAAAAATAATGCTAGAAACAAAACAAATACATACCCTAAAGGCCTTTTAATTCTTGAATAATGCTGCCCTTTTATTTACCATTGAGGAATGTGTGCATATTATTCCCTTTTTAAACGCAGTTCAAATCAGCTTACACTCTAGATTATTCAAAACTCGCTTATGCACAATGCTCAAAAATGCTTGGTGCACTCAGAGGAAAAAAAAAGAACAATACAGAAAAAAAGGAAAAGTGAATTAGTTATTTCATACATTTCTATGTGCTGTGTCAGGGCACGTTTCAGGGAGCCATCTGTAGGGTATCAGCTTCGATGAGGGTAAGGAACATAAACACTGAGCTGACATGAAAAATCAAAGCAAAAGAGCAAAGAAATACTACTGCAACTCGTGGTACACTTGGCACACCTCACGCATTTAAAGACACTGCTGCCATCCAGACTCCATCTCAATGGCTGGTGTACCACTCAAATGTCCTGAATTAATAACGGAGATAAAGCCCACAGATGGCATATAGTATGGTTTGAGACAGACTCATTTTGACAGGTGACAAAGACGACTACTCATCTAGTCATGTGAAATTAAGCACTTACGGGAATGGCAGGTGTGAACTGCCTCCTTTATACAGATTTGGAAGCATCCCATCACTCACAGAAAGTGCTGCACTAAAATCCCAGACAACTCTGCAAGTAGAGTTAAGACTGCACTGCAAGAGAGGTAAGCTAAGCCTGAGATGTGAGTCCCTGACTTTTCAGAGTCTGGATGATCTATATTCCCTTGCGATTTGGACAGCGCCCCGGTCACTTAAAAATAAAAATTAAGTTAAAACCTATGGAAAAGTGAAATATAGCCAAGGCAAAAATTAGTATCTAACACTATGCCCCAAACATTAATTCATTTCAAGCTGCTATACATTTGGCCTTATTTTTTACTTTTCACGCTAACTCCCCTTCATCGTTTATCTCCTGCCACTGTTTTAATGGACTTTTCCCAACCCTCCCTCTCCCTCAGTCACTGCAAGTGGATGTTGAACACCATCTCACTGGAGCACTCGCAAATAGCTTCATAATACGATTGCAGAAAAAACGCCTGGAGGTTACTTCTAAAGCAGGGTGTATTCCTTATGTACTTCTGGTACATGTTGATACTATAGGATGATAAAACCTTTGCCATCTGGCAGTGTGTGTAATTAGAGCAGTGGCTCTGTGCAAAGACATATGGGCAAGAGTACACAAGGTAACCAAACCACATACACATGCATTCCTTTTAGGTTTTGCTAAGGCAGTAAAGTGGACTCTAGCAGTAACCTTCTCCTTCACCTTTAACATCATCTCAGATTTAGGGGAAAAAAAAAAATCTGAGCTAAATGACTTTTCCCTGACCATAGTTCATGTCTGTTTACTAAAATTTCCTGCCGTGTAGATTAAATTCCAAGTTTTCCTCGATGCCGTGTTGCACGAACATATTAAGAGGGGACTGACACTGGACCTACCTCCCACTGCACATAACTCAAAATCTCAGTTTGAGACCAAACTTCAAATAAGCAAGCTACACGTTTTATTATGTATATATTCAAAGAGACTGCTAAGACTGCGAAAGAGCACTTTGGAAAACCGCGATACTACCTCCACTGCTCAGGCAGGTTTTCTCCAAGAAGAAAACTGAAAATGTCCTCTGCAGGCAAACCACAAGCTCCAGCTTTTTTCTCAGCCTTAGTACTACGAGCAAGAGAAGTAAATGCTGAGGTCTCCAGTCCTCCAGTTTCTTTAAACACACCCAGTAACCCTCTCTGCCATATCGACAAACCTCATGCAGGGGAAGTCCTACCAGGATCGGCTGCGTTCACGTTCATTGCCCGCTGAAAGCAGCAGTGAAATTTTAAAGTGCAATTTCCCATTCTTTCTTTACGGACGTTTGTTTGTTCAGTCTGCAGGGTGACCTCGTAGTGGGCAAACTAAATTCACATCCGAGGAAATCAGCAGCCGTACTCCAGGTTCACGGTGAGTGTACTCCCTTGGTGGGAACACAGGGATTCAAACCAGTGGTCTGTCTTTGAAACAGCTTTGGATCACAGGTAGTGGGAAAGTTTTACTAACAGAATTGGACTGATTTTGAAGTAAAGACTCCAAAATGCAGGTAATCCTAAATATAATGGTTTCACTATTAAATTCTGTGATTTCCTGATCTGCTTTTGCTGCTTCATACTGCTCACTAAAGTAAGCGCAGACATCATTTGCAACTGAAGAAAACAGCAGATAAAATACTTAGTATTTTTACACTCTGAATAGTTGTGATAAAGGCTCCTTTTGTAATGACTCAGCTCAGTATGCAGCATATCAAAAAGTGTTTAATATTTTGCACGACTGTAAAAGACTGCATGGTTCCAAATATTTCTTTCTCTACAGATAAAAAGGCCCAACCGAATGCAGAATTTAAAGTTTGAAAACATAAGGTCGCTTCTCATCCCAAGACTGGTCATGCTCAACATGGCACTGTTACCACCATATTTACTGAATAAAAAACTAAATTGTCAGACCATACAACACAAGCATACAGAGGATTTTCACGAGATTAACAGCATCCCCCGAAATGACAAACATCTTCAAGTACAGAATGACATTTACCTGACAGCAGTACCTGAAGGCACTGGCTATGCTCAGTATTTTAAATCATATGAAAAATTAAACTGACTCCCTACCTGTAACAAACATGAGCTTGAATAACCACTGGCCCAGGCCCCCAGATCTACCAGGCATTCAAGTATGAGAGCCTTCATGTTCGTTGTAAGTGCTCACAGCTCCCTCCTTTGCTCCCTCCTCTGCTCTAGTCCCACCATTCCTGAGCCAAGGAAAGTTTTCTTCCTCCTCCTCTCCTTGTGCTGGCCTCCAGCATCAGTGGAACAGCAGAGCTGCTGGCTGGCACTTCCTAGTGGATACTAAGAAACTAATTCCTGGACACAGGCAGGTAAAACACTCTTGAGATGAGTGGTATTTTCTGTTCCTTTTATTTTTATTTCCATGGGACCTGAGAGTGCTGGCACTACATTAATGAGTCAAAAGACTCATGAGGCCAAAACCCAGCCCCAGTGAGCGTTCAGTGCAAAGGAAACACTGCTGACAGTTTAAACAGATCTCTGGTCATAATCCCACCCACCGCACATTTCCGAGCAGACAGTATCTCAGAATATGTTTACAAAATTATTTTTAAAGAAAAAATAGGAACCTGTAATTGCTTTTTGGCACTTGCGAATAAATTTTAGCCAGCAAGCAGTTTATCAAAAAGTGGACTAAGTATCTTTTAATGAAGGAGAAAGCTATTCCACCTACATACAGAAAACACATGTAGCATGAAAATGTTATATTTTTTTTAGTCAGTGGATACAATCCATTTTCCTGAAAACCAGCAAGACTAATTAATATGTAACTGAAGTACCTCATGTCTTAAAAAAATCTACCTGAGTAACACAAACAACATAAACTGGGCATATTTTAAGGGACTGAGGTGTGGAACAAGGGGATAAAACAGGACTTAAGATCCCTCTCTCCTGTGTATGACTCCACACACTGCTAGAACAGTCTGTGCAACTTACACTTCAACTGTATATAGAGTGATAAATTTTTTAATTTTTAGTCCTCTGTTCAATCAAATTATCCATGAGTGCAATGTTTTCCTCATTCACTGAGAACATTAGCATCGTTGCAACGTTGTCCAGGGAATTCTTTGCTTCTGCTGCATCTGTACCATCAACAACTCACCACACTAATCCACGCACCCCTGTTCTTTTTATTTCCAATCTCCTCACCTTCTGAAAGCTGAAAGGTGCAGACACTCCAGCAAAGAGTAAAATAAACCTTGTGTCCAAGGACACAATCAAGCTGGTGACCTGACGTTTTGAATGATCAGTGATTAAAATACACAAAAATTAGAAGGAAAACAAATTTTTGTAAAAAAAAACGTTTAAACCCCTCAAATTTAGGTAGCTAACCAGTTCTAATGATAGAAGAGTCCACGCATTGCTACAGATCAGTATTGAAAAAAATATACATAGCATCATCTCTGGACACTCATATTTTTAAAACATTTAACTTAAAACCGAGTGTTACTGGAGAAAACAAATGCATGTAAATAAACTTTTTTACTAGTTTTGGAGGTTACAAGAATAAAGACAGACATAAAACTGGCCAAACCTTCTATCTGCAGGTAAGCTCCAATAAATATGGGAAACATGTAAATGAATCAAAATAATTGCTTCTAGACTGACTCTCCAGGGAATCTCTGTCCAGATCTTAAAATTAATTTATACTTTTACATGACTAATGTTGCTCTATCCTACATATGTTAATTTCTAAAGTGAAGAAAACACTTGCCTAGCAGTTGCATATGTACAGTTGTATGCAAATTGTACTGATGAAAATTTCTGATTTTTAAAAACGATACATGATTGGATTAACTTTGTCCTTTTCTTTGTATATAAAAAGTGACACAAGATTAGTACATTTTCCGATGTAAAAATTTTTTCTCAGAAAGCCAAACAACATCCTAATTAGCAAGATGATCTCTAACAAAATAAATTATTAAAATGCAGCACCTTTTAAAACAATTAATGAAAGCGGTTTGCAGTAAATAACCCAACTTCATATCTTTCTCAGGAGATAACAGATCTACATCTGGATTTTATCCTCATCAAGTGACACAAAGGTTAATCACTTTCTCAATTAATTTTGTTGTTTTTTTTTTTTTTTTGTAACAAATTACAGTTTTACCCTTTCCTCAACAACAGTTTTACCCTTTCCTGAAAGTTAAAAGCACATTCCCCATAAAAAGTTTATTTTCTTTAGTGAAAATATATACAGAAGACTGCTAACACTGCCCAGTGATCCTTCAAAGACAAGTCTGGTGAGCTTGGAAGAAGAGATAAGATAAAAATGCAGAAGGTAAAAATTTTTTTACCAATTTAGTTTGTCAAATCATCAAAACTACGCCATCAAATTTCAAGTTCAGAAATTGTACACTTTGTTGCTTCTAATCTCATTGAACTACTTTGTTATATTTTTTTTTTAAACTAAGTTCTATACTTACATTTCTATTTCTTATCATTACCTCTACAGACTCCAAAAATAACACGTGAAACACAGAAAAAGGAATAAATAATCCTTAAAAAAAAAAATCATACAAACTGGAAATTGTATGGAACACTGAAGGTGACAAGCAACAACAAATGTTGTCATTATACCATAAGGCTGGTGCAAACATACAGCATGTTCTCTGCAGCAACATTCAAAATACTGTCCTTGACACCTTAAGGAAACACAAGCGCAACTATAAACGCTGTAATATCTCTGGGAAAGCAGTATCAACACCAGCTATTTATCTGGGTATTGCTGATGCACATGGTGACAAAATTTACCCTAAACTACATCCTTCCCTGCTTTTTTCTCCACTGTAAAACTGGGTTCATTCTGTGAACAGTTCCTAGGAATTCCAGTAAATTCATTTGGTGACAGAATCCAACAAAACCAACCCAACTCTGAGAAGAAACTCTCACTTCCTCCTCTGTATGAACAGGATACTCTTTCAAATTCACTCTGTTGTACATTTTGTTGCTTCTAATCTCATTGAACTACTTCTTTACAATTTTTTTAAACACAATTATATACTTAGATTTCTATTTCTTAAGTCTACAGACTAAAAATAACATGTGAAACAGGATAATGAATACATCATTGAGTGAGACCAGCATGCAGTGTTTCTGGAAATATTTGCCTGAGTTGTAGCAGGAAGACAAATTCAGTCCCAGAGTCCATCACCTCCTAATGACATTTCCTTTAGTTATTGGAAACGCTAGTCATACGCACAAGCAAACATCACTACAAATAAGGTCCTAGAGGTCAGAGATCTCCGTAATATTATAATTACAAAATCATTTGAGTATCTTATTATCTCACTAACTTGTTGTGCCAGGCAAATGGCTTAACACTCTCAGTCTAATTCTATAAATTTATGTGAAGTCTGTAATTTTTTCAAGCTACCACTTAAAATGAAACGCACTGCACACAAGGTTCCATGCTGACTCACTCAACAAACGTCTATGCCAAGCACATAAATGATTCTCTTTTCTTCCTTACCTCCAGATGCTCTAAAATATAGGGAGGGTTTGTCATGCCAAGCCTCAGCATAGCTCCCTCAGGAATAACTTCAACCAGCTTCCACAGAAGCGTGGGGAGGTCTGTGCCAATGTCTCTGCCATAAGCCCCTGTGTCTTCACTGGTCAGCCATATCTCACAAACACCCTCTGCGAATAAAAGAAAGAGATAATTAACAAATCTGTTTTAGAGCTGTTTATTTTATCATACAGCTGCTCACTCTTTTAAATGCAGTATTTCACAAGGCTATTATGCAGACAGACTGGATATTCAATTGCGAGGGGGAGGGAAGGAGAGGGAAGGCTTATCCCATGGGTAGCAGTGGGTTATTAAGTTCATTTTATGAGCACAAGAGTGCTACAACAACGCTGTAAATTATCATTGCTGTGGAGTGATTAACATTCACAGCCAATGACTAATTCTGTGCTGCCTCTACAGCAAGTCAGTCAAGTTTAGTACTCTGTTCTATTTTTTGAGCTTAATTCATTAAACACCACAAGCGACATTACCCAAGAAGAGTTTGCATTAATGGTTATTACTAGCAGTTAGATTATTAACTGGTAAGCTTCCAATAAGCAAAAGCAGCTCTAAAGCAATGTGATTTAACGTTCCTCCTGGAATAAATATTAAAAACTTGTATTCTTTAAATTACACAATTAGAAATGCAATATCAAGGTTGTATTGAAAAGGTTAGTGACCACTGAGTGATAGTACAGGAAAACCTGCTTCCTGGCAGTTAATGCTTTTTTTTTTTCTCCATCAGTCAGAGCCTCAGGAAGCAGTATATTTGATTTATATTGTAAATAGCAACCTTGAACACTGATATTTGGTAATAATATCCTCCCACTCAAAGAGGGGAAAGATTGTACCACCCTTTAATAATAGTTGAAAGCAATAAGGTTTCACGCAGCCAATTCTGCTGGTCTGCCCTGCATTCATCCTTTTGGCAATGCAACCCCTGACCCCATTCCTTACCATCCCACAGCAGGAAATAAACCACCAAAAACCAGGATGTCTGGGAGGAATACACCTGTGATTCCTAGCCAGATAAGGTAACTCAGTGAAGAGTTCAATTCCTAAACCCACTGATAAACCGGTAAAGGAAACATCTAAACACTAGAAGGTGCCTAATTCATCAAAGAACTCTTTAGACCAGCAGAGAATGTATTATAAAATGTAAAAGTTTATGCTACATATAAATACTTAAGATGAGGAAAACATAAACGTGTACACAGACTTTAATTGCATAAAACACAATAAACCTAGAAAACCAGATGTTTCACAAAATGCAAGCTCAAGACTGCTGCTCTCAAACTCACACTGTAACTAATAAAGGCAGAGAGCAAGCTATGCTGATCATCAAAGTTAATTCTGTTTGTACAGAAAGGTTTTCAAGGTCACTTATTATTTAGAACTAAAAAACTCATCGCTTCTTAAGCTGTGCTTCACAAATGAGTCAGTAAGAGAGACGTGTAATTCTGATGCTGTAAGAAGTCTGGTATAAAGCATTAATGAAGTACTAACTTCTCTTTGGTTGTCCAGTTGCAACTTCGTAGCCCCGCTCAAACTGCGCTCCCCATGCAGAATCTACTTGCAGTACACGCACAGTGGATTCTACTGCACATTCTGTAGGGTTTGCTGCCTGCCCTACATTTTCCTCAAATATGGAAAAATGGGGGTGGGGAGAGGAAGGTGACTTGTATATGCTACATGTTAAAAAGAAGTCTAAAGGATCCAAGTGATTGCAAAGGTCCTGTTTTATTTGGTTTGGTTTTGAGTCTCCAGTCTGCACTGCAAAACTGTTATTTATTTGCTGAGTTTCTACTGTAACCCAGTAATTTTCATTTGCAAGCTTTCAACCATAGGAGTTGCATGTTTTTGGGGTTTGTTTCCCCCCCCCCCCCTCCATGAAAATGGCTAATGGAATACTGCCTCACAGTTACCAGATGAACACTGAGGAAAAAAGAATAAATCATTGGCCCAGGAATGGAAATAACATTCCTGTGGAAAACAACAGCGAGCTTTTAAAGCTGCATAGGTGGGGACCATTAGCCCCCTGGTGGGCTGAAACTTCAAATTAAATCACAAGAAGAGGAAGCAGCTGTAATAGTAAATCAGCAACAACAGGAATAACTGTCTCATCTGCTCTTCGATCAGGGTGTTGAACAACAAGCAATGGGAATAATTCATGCTGAGAGAGCCGAGGACGTAGTCCTAATATGGGGAGGGGGGAGGCAGGGAAGGGAAAGGACACCTGTATTTTAGGAGAATGTTCATGTCCCAGTTTCAGGCTGACAAATACTGAAAGGAGCTGTGAGTGATAAGTTTTTACAAGCACGGTAAAAACCAACTCAGTGAATAACGGTGTGTGACAGAGGTTTTGTGTCAACTGTTTTTAGGCTGTTTTTCTAGTCCTTCGTATCCTCAGTTTAGGAGTCTAAACTTACAGCAGGTAAGAGGAGAAAATAACATACACTTCTCAAACAGTATTAATGAAGTCAGCCAATAATTCCAATAATTTCTACTTTTACTTCACCCTGTTGCCCTCCAAACTTCAGCCCTAGGCAGAATTCTTTCCTTTCTTTTGCAGCGAACCTCACTTGATCATTCCCCATTCTGTTACTGGATAATTTTGGTGCTAACAAAGGCAAGCTGATTTCGTAAACAAGAAAATTGATCCAAACGGCAGAGTTCAGATGTGCAAGCTCAGAGCATTTGTTACAGTATTAAGGCCAATTATCATTACAGCCAAGTAATTGCAAGTCTGCCTTTGGTCACAGCTCGTAGTTTATTTCTCACCTTGCCATCACTACCCAGCACAAAGGAGAAACCTCAATAGTTGGCTTCTGATCTCTGCTCAGCTGTAATCAGAGGGGACCGAGAATGAAAAATGCTGGAAAAATAATAGGTTCCAAGCAAATGAAAGAAGTTCTGAGCCTATTTCTTCTCTAATGTCTCAATTTAAAGAATATTCATTGCAGATTTTCTGGCATGGGTTTTAACTTCATTTTTTGGGGGGCAAACGATCCTTGTCATAGAGAAGATAAATCCTACAGTTATCACTTTCATGAGATATGTGCATATCTGTTTCAGAGACCACTTGAAATAATTTGTTTCTTTAATAAAAAACTTCTAGCCTTTTTATTCTGGTTTATCTTCACATCACTGTTGTAAACACTCTTTTCAGTGGTACCAGACATCCCTTAAACTGAAGTGAAATCTACTTTATCTGAAAAATTAATTTACTTCGATCTACAAAAACACCTGAAGATGTTAAAATATTGGACACTTATCCCAGCGAAATTCTCCTATTTGTAAGCCTGCTGTACCTTTGTACAAATTACATTCAATACCCAAATCCCCTTCTTTTTTTCTTCTCCTTCCCTTCATTCTCTTCTTTCCTGACAGAGTTTCTAATGCGAAGAGGAGTGGCTTTTCCAACAGCACAATGCTCTGCAGGCTGCCTCAGTGGGAGGCCCCCAAATCTGACCTTCTCAGTAGCCCACATATGCTTATCAATAACTGCCTGAGCTCCTTGCAATTCCTTCTCCAGCAGTGAGTTCTTGTGGCAGCCTGCAGCGCTGTACAGACCCCAGAAACACCTCTCCCACTGCACCACAGAAATCTTACAGACCATCTGCCAAGGGGAGGCCTGACTTCAACGTTTGTCAAAAAGTGCTTGCAGACTTGAGGACGCTCAATCTGACCATTAGAATCTGACACCCTTAGAATTATTAAAAAAAATAAAAAAAAAATAAAAAATCATAGCCAAAGGCAGAAAGAAAGGCTTGGGGAAAAAAAAAATTCTTTTGAAACATGCTCATTGTTCAGAATGAGCTTAGCTTACATTATTTTATTTTGCCTTCAATTATCTGAGTTTGCTCTTCTTTATTCACCATGGATTTTACAGGTACTATTTACATACTTGATGCAGTGCATATACTAGATTACTTCGCTGAATGAGTGCCTTAACTGGGAAACTGTGAAGGCATCTGTGCACAAAGCATATCACTGTATCAACCTGAATATAATGCAAGTTTAAACAGAAACTGAGATCAGGAGGAATCAAGTTCCTCCTAAAATTCTGAAGTACTTTGCAAGCATTGATTCACCATGTAAGAGCTCTCTTCTTAAGACTGACTTCAGCCACACAGATCAGCACTGAAGCATCTCATTGCAGAAACCTACTGAAAGAGAAAATCAGGGGAGCAACTCACTGATGCTAATGGAGGTTTAGAAGGATTTATTTCCAGCTCACTAAGAAACCCCTATTTGATCTGTATATATACAGGTCTTCTAGAGGAGAGAGAGAATGGAGTTAGACACAATCCTGAACAAACTCACCCCAGCTACTCAGGAAGTAACTCACACCTGTCACAATTACAAACTGCAGGGTATCTGTCAAGCAGATGACGAAAGCAGCAGACAAAAACAAAAAAAGACAGATCTAGGTACAGAGCTGGTGAAAGAGGCAAGGTGTCAAGCCTGAATTTCTAGAGGATCTTTATTATGCCCAAAAATATTTCCTCTTTTCAAAAGATCTATCTTTTCATCCTTTTGGGCAGTCTTAAGGACATGACAGATGATTATGCATTTCCCTAATGCTTGCCACAAACAAGAGAACAAGATCTGTATGACATCCCAGATGTGGGCTGACCTACTGGAATGCAGTGACTGGGAAACTACTAGATCCCAAAACTCCCATTAAAGGAAAAAGTTTAGCAAAAGGAGGGCTGGCCTAAGCAACCCTTCACATCACAGGAGGAAGCAATGGCTGGTTGAGTGGCCAGGAAAGGCTGTTCAGAATTAGTGCACTTCAAAATGAGGACCAAAAAAATATTTCTCTGAATTTTTGCTATTAGACTCATAATCAAGAATTTTAAAGTATCCCCTTAATAGCATAAATTGATCTGAAGCATTGATTAGTATTACATAAGAACATGCTACACACAGGGGCTCAATCTGAAACCCTGAACAAATTCCACTTTACGTGGTCATCAGGAAAGCCAAAAGGTAAAGACAATTTTGTACACATAATGAGAATTTCTTTTCACTGGATCACAGAACAGCTTAGGTTGCAAATGACCTCTGGGGGTCATCTAATCCAATCTCCTGTTCAAATCAGGTCCAATTATACGAGATTGCTCAGGCCCTTCTGCAGTTGCGTTCTGAATATTTCCAAGGACAGAAATACCACAGCCACTTTGGGTAATCTGTTCCAATATTTGACAACCCTATGGGTAAAATATCTTTATTTGCACCTAATTGCAATTTCCTGTGTTCCAACTTGTCCTGTTACCTCTCATCCTATCTCTGCAAGACCTGTCTGACTACAAGACAGCCTGGCTCTGCCTTCTCCATACCCTCCCATTAGGCAGTTATAAACAGCAATAAAAGCTGCTCTTAGCTTTCTTTCAAAAGATCCACAAATCCGCTTCTTGTGTGTTATGTGCTCCATCCTCCTAATCATGTCCCTCTTCTGAACTGCTGCAGTGTGTCAGCAGCTTTGTCCTGGGGCGCCCAACACTGGACAGAGCACTCTGTCTGTGAGATCTCATAATTGCCAGGTACAAAGCCCTAGTTAACAGCATCTAGGGCACAGCTCATAACTGCTCAGGGGTTCCACTGCTGACTCACGTTCACCAGTTTGCCCAGTGGAACCCCCAAGTCTGCAGGGAGCCTGACAATCCAACCAATTCCTTCAGCCACCTTACCATCCACTTATCCTGTCCCCTTCTCACTGATCCAAGAATATTGTGGGAGACTAAAAATAACCAAAACAGAAAACCCCAGAAGAAAACAAAAAACCCTCAACTCCACCACAAACCCCAAAGACAAAAAAACCCCCAAAACCCAAAGCAACCAAACAACCTACTACTCCCCCCCCCCAAAAAAAAAAATCCCAAACACCACAAACCAACCCACCCCAAAGCACAACAACTCCACTTTCTTTCTTCTCCGCTACAACGCCAGACATCCCATCAGAAAAATCACTCAGGACATTCACAGGATTTGCAGTTTGTAAATCTATGCCAGCTGTTCCCAAGGACCCTCTTGTCCTTCCTGTGCCTACAGGGGACTTCTAGGAGAGTCTGCCCCATAGAGAGGGAGATTCAGTTGCCCTGCAGTTCCCTAGATCTTACTTCTTGTTCTTCCTGAAGGGAAGGGTGACATTCCCCTTCTTCCAGTCATCGAGAATCTCCCCTGGTTGTCACGTCCTTTGAATGATGAGAAAGAACAGCCCCATAATGACATCATCCAGCACACTTGGTGCACTTGGATGCCTCTCATTGCAGGATTATTTCTATTACTTCTGGATGCCAATCTGCAGTTACAGAAACTAGAGCTATGTTTTGCGAGTGCTTAGTTCAGTACAAGCCGTTTAAGCAGTTGTGGTTTCTGCTACCCACTGGATGACACAAATATTGGAGTGCTTAGGAAATGAACGCACCGAGTTTTATGGTCTATGTATTTTTTGAGAACAAGTGTTTGGAAACTAACACAAAGTGACAGAGAGACCAAGTTATACCGACTGATATTCCACTCATGTAGGATAACAGTATTTTAAAAGTAGAATAATGACCAATATCACTTTGGAAGATTCTGTTTGGCAGTGTTGACTACTACACTTAGTAACAAAATTCAAGATATTTTTTCTTCCTCCTTGCCAACATACTTCAGTAAACGTTTACACTTACAAATGATTAAAGTTCTCATGTATTTATATAAATGCTGTACATTAGTACATATTCATGGTAGGAAAGTCTCAAAACATATAAAGCCATAACAGGAACTTGATTTAAAGGATCATTTACCACAGTTGCGACACGGGTACTTACAATAAATTCCTGATCCTGCAAAATAACGTAAAAGAGTTTGGGCTATCCTTGCAAACTGCAAGATAGAAAAATTATTTGCACCTTGGATACCTTTGATTCTTCCAGCAATTACTTTTTCAATTTTTTGAATTTTGGTTAGATTAGGTTATATTTTCAAAAAGTAAAACATGTTCTCGCTTTCACTTCTACTCTACGCTGTAATCAGAGCTTAAATGAACTTTGATGCAAAGAGCTAAAGAAATGCCCTACCAAGCTCAATGCAGAAGAATTCAAGAAAGAGCTTGGTTCCACCTGAATGCACATGTGTTATTAAACTTTCAAAATTTTACATTTTATACATTTTTTCCCCTCAAAGTGCATTCAAATTTGTCTCACTTTATGTAATTTACAAAATCGAATCAGAGCTGAACCACAGCGAAAAAATTACAAGCATTACAAATAAGCACTTTTCTTAATTACTTTTACATTAAAACAACAAAACACTGTGGGTTTGTACATAATTAAAAAACAAAAACTCCACCTCCCTTCTAACAGCAAAACATATGCACACACTTCTACTACCATCTTTCACACTAAATTTTAGGGTTACTTCAGAGGTTTTATCAAAACTCCCATACTGAAACTAATAGTTCTGGCCCAGATACTTATCTACTCTTTAGTAACATCAAGGCAAATTTCATGTAACAATCCTCTGTCATCTGTTTTACATTAAGATGTGAAGTCTGATAGAAGAACCAAATAGCCATACTACTAACAGTGGCCTTCCATTTTATTTTGTGAGGTTAAGAAAATGGAAGCTGCAAGAGGATTTATTCAAAGTTTTACTTTGGAAAAGTCGTGCATCTGAGAGATGAAACTGATGAAACCATTTAGAACATGGAATTTGCTTATTTATCTAAATCCCTTGCATAAAAGTCTCAAAACCAAAACTGCTCCTTTTGCAGAAAATACAAAGTTTACTAGCTGTGAGTGTTGTAGGGTTTAACAGTTCTACAATTTGTATCAGTTTATTTTGTTCACTTGTGCTCCTACATTGATAAGCAAAGTATTTTGATACGAGTTTTTCAAGACAAGGAATAAGAAAGCTTGCAATCCTACTAAAAGTTTCATTCAAATTATTCCTTCTTCTTACCATATTAATATAAAAGAAAAAAGTCTGAGAGTTCCCCAATAAAAACCATGCATCACATAGAGCCAAGTAATCATGAAATTACCAAAGAAAGCATAAAAGGTTTCTCTCCACCACAAAGCAAACTCTTGTCCTTGCTTATAAAAGAGGTCATTCTACCCCTGTAGGGACCTCTGCTCCTAACAGCTTACTGCTAGAGCATAAACCAGCAGCCCTGTCTCGCTCGTTTTGTAGCTACAGCACGTTAGCAAAGGGGAGAGGAAGGAGGGGAAGGAAAGGGAACAGTATAATAGGTCACTTGCTGCTGCAAACAGCATGATAGCTAAACTTATTGTGAGTCCAGCTTCATTCTGCTAGAACAAGAGAGACTCAAAAGGGCGTGAAGACAGTCGGGCCGCAGAAGTTTGCCCAGTGCCAACACTGCAGCATTATGCATCTTGCTTTCAAGGAGGATTAATGATACCATACATCACGATGATAAATTGGGGTTTGTAGCCAGTCTGAAGAGAAAGGGGAGGAAAGGATTTTTTTTTTTAAAAAAGGAGGTAAAAAACCAGTTGAATTTCATGAGTTGATCCTGTTTTTCAGGTTGAGGAAGTTGTTCTTTAAGAGAGAAGTCTGTGCTTTTTCTATTGGTCATCTGCCTATGACCCTCTGATTTCCAGACATGCGTGTTATCTACACGATGGCCTGTTTTGAAGGTTCGTTCTTGCACAAATAAAAAAAAAATAAAATAAATTTTAACAAATTTGCCCTTAATCATTATGCTTGCCAGCTGAAAGGAGAGAAAACTAAACTTTGCCGTTCCCTATACAGACATCCTACAAGAATTCAGTTGGTTTTCACAGACTATGGACATCTACTGCCTGAATTAACAGAATAAAAGTCTTATGTGCATTAGTGATCAGGGACATAATTGCTTGATGTTAATTAGTTCTTTGCTGAACCAAGAACATTATTGAAGGAGCAGTTAATGTTAAGCAATGGTACCTACATCAAGAAAAAAAAGCATTAAGGACTGGGTGACCACAGGGAACAGATTTGCAAAACCAGACTTAAATACAAAGGAAAGCTATTTAAGGAAACACAGGCAGGAGTTTAGAACTGTTCTGCACCCCTGTACACAGCATGCAGATATGCAGGTTCCTGAAGTGTGGAATTATTGTTCCCTGCTGTATGCCTCACAAATACACTCTGTGAACTATTGCCATGCTCATGTTGTTCTGGTACTACAAGCAGACAGAATATTTGACCCTCCACCAGCAGGGTCAGTCCAACACCCTGCAGAATACTCTTTAGCTACTGAAAAGAGAAAGAGCAAAATTTCCACCTGCTTAAGAACTGAAGAACTAAAATTTGTTATTTCTACGCCTATTGTCAAAACACACATGAAAAACCTGCACTGAGCTCTGAATTCAAAATGAGGCACAACACAAGAAATCTTGTTTATAACTTTGGAATTCATTGGGAAAAAAGAGAGTAACATGCCACTCATTATAACATACGCTCGCTGCTTTAAACCCAAAACATAGGCTACCGTTCTGCTGTAGATGAAGTATCAGATGCAAAAGGTCACACGCTGCACGAATTCAAGGAAATGGTCATGAGCTGTAGGCATATTACAGGATGCAGTGCTAATTAATGGAGGCTTTTTACTGAGTATCCATCTCTGTAGTGCTAATGAGTTTGGATTAATTTAAACAACATGTTTTCGTGGAAACTGATTAATTCTTGGGAGGTAACGTGGCATACCAAGTTTCAGTCATTAAAAATGTTTGTAGCCAAGCTAAATAACCCTCTGAATCTGAGTGTATTATCATATGATCTTCTCCAGAAAGAGAATAACGTACACATTCGAGAAGAGCAGCTTGCACACAAGCTACCAGGGTGTGTCAGAGGTAGCTGACATGGAAACTCATCCTCCATAGAGTATTCTACTGCCCATATTTCTTGCATTTTCAAGATTTGAATCCTCTAGTCCTACTACACTCAACGGTTTTGGCTTTTTTTTTTTTTTTTTTTTAATAGATGAACAGCAAGAATAGAAAGAAATCATATTTTGGGTATTTACAGATGACATTTTAAAAATTAGCTGAAAATTAGTTGGAAAGAATTTGGGTTACAGTAAAATGTTGACATTTTAAAGTGTAATCAAATAAAAAAGATAGTGCATGTCTCCTTGGTATCTCCTAGGAAAAGCTAACAAGAATGAATAAATAATCTCTGTTCTGCTACATGTCCCAGGATTAGGGGAGATGTCTTCTAGAATGTTTCATGTTTTAAACACAACCCCCCCCTTAGAATTCAGAAAAAAAGTACTATTGTAAGGGACAAATATAGCAGTGTCAAATGCTTTGTTGCATCCTAAGTTATGAGCCAAGACATAATAATGGAAACCTCAAATGGCAATATAAAATACAGAAATATTTTAATAAAAAAGGCTTGCTTTGCTTTGTTTTTCAGTAATTCTTCTATATATCACCTTCATTTTACATTGAAGTACTGAATTCTAAGGAAAAGACTGATTTTAATTACAAATATTCTTTGTATAAAATATGAAAACAGCTCAAGGATCTGTCAAACTAATATATCAGAGAGAAAAAGAAAGCAGGGAGAAGAGTCAGCATCTGCAAGGGAAAGGTGGTCAGCTAAACACGGAATGCATTTAGGGGATTCCAATTCCATGAGCCAACAACAGAGAGGGGTAAATACCATTTCCAAGGATGATAATCCTTATCTCAGTCATAGAAAACACCATTCATTCCTTAGGGCCTGCATCTACAAGTAAGTCAACTTATTGCTGCACCTGACGGTAAGCTGAAACAGTTATGCAGCAAGTCACTCAGTAACAAAACTAAGGTGGTGTTATCTTTTTCTTTTAGTGAGAAAAACAACAGTCAGGAAAATATATAGAAATAACAACATAATTTCTGTCAAACCCCTCTTTCAGTGTTCAGTATTACTTAAAATATTTTCTCAAACGAAGGGTATTTTCTCTGCAACTTTAAATGGGTCAACCTGACCAAAAAGGAGAATGCTTGCATTGCATTAGTAATATAACTTCCCCAATTCTAAATCATGGAGTTGTTTAATTATATCCACTGAATTTGCAAAGAGAACTCAAAGCCTCTTTGCTGTGTAATCACCTTAATCTAAATTTATTTTAAGCATTCAGTGATAGACCACTAAAATATATCATCAGCAGAATGCAATTAAAATCTGTTGGAGATGTCCACAGGGAGGTCAAAGTGAAATCATTCATGGGTTTTGGAGGATATTAATGCATTTTTCTCATACAGATTAATGCCAATAAAGGTCTCATTCTAAACAATAATTTACCTTTTGATTAACTTACTATATGGCAATATAGGAATATGAATTAAATCTAAATTAAGAGAAACGAGCTTCTATCCATGAATCTTTCACAAAATAATATTCAGAGTGAAATTACTGCATCTTTTAAACAGTAGAATTCAAACAAAAGCCTAGTCACTCAGAAAATGTTTATTATTTAGTATTCTAATAAAAAAGCCCACCAGAGAGATGACACTAGGGAAAAAAAAACTCTTAAAATATTATTGAAATAATCTAAGAATATATATCACTGTTTGTTAAATAAGTTTTCTTTAAACTTTTGGTAAAAGCCTATAAGTGTTATGCAAGTTTACCTTTGTCTTGATTTAAACTTTTCTGAAGTGTATTCCTTATACCTATTACCAACACCTTTTCAGCTTATATTTAGCTCTGAAAGACACAACCCAGCAACGTAATTTGAGGAAAAAAATTGTAAAGCTATCGAACTTCACAAACCTTCCAACAGCTGCTCAGCTGCATTGACTGTTAGAAACTCATCATTAGGGAAATCTTGATTAAAAAAATAACACGCTAATGAGTTATCCCTAACACTAGGAGATCACATTTCCCTTCAAACCAGGTAATAGCATGTAAATACTACTTCTCTGCATGGTAGTTTTAATGGCTGAGGAATCACGCTGCTGTTACTGGTTCATTTGTTTCCCAAGATGGTTTTTCCATCAGGAGTGCTTCCCATCATTACAGAGAGTCTAGTTTTAGAAGACTCCCCCAACCCTCAAAGTGCATGTCAAAGCACCAGTTTCTAGTTGGAGGGAATGTATATTTGATTTCAGAAACTGGAAGAGCAGGGAGGGAAGGCCAGGTTCCAAAGCCTGACTGTGGTTCCTGCACACGTGCTCCAGGGACACGTCACCGGGACAGGAACATGAAATACCAAATGCATATCACTCAGTTGGAGAAAGAAATAAAATACAGACAATGCACTACAAAGTAATCAAATGTCCAACCCAAAGCATAACTAAAAAAATAAAAATGCCTACTACAATATACTCTGCCCTGCTGCAGAAGAAACTTTTTTTTTCTGTGAACATGAATAGTTGGTTAACAGAGAGGGGACTTTTTGAGTCTACCATATTTTCAGTAAGATTCTTTCTAGTATTTCCTCTCTCCTCTCTCCACTGTCTAGTAAAAATACAGAAAGCAATTACGTATTTCAACCTTTTGCCTAGAAGAAAAATTAAAAGGATGCACTAAATTCTAAATACAGACAAAGAATACAGTGAAACATGTAAGCATAAAACCAAAAGTGATGCATAGGATGAAAACACTTCCCTGAAACCTACAGAGAAGCTCTCGACATACGTGCAGTATCTCAGCTCAGACACTGTTTGAGGCTCAGCCATGGGAAAGAAGCCTTTTAAGAATGAGTGCAAACACTTGAACACACACAGAAATCAGAGCAATGAGCAGAACTGACTGGGTTAAATAACACTACAGAGTATTAACTACAGATTGGCACAGAAAAATAAACTGAAACCTCTTAAAAGAAAATTTTCAAAGAAAATGCATTCCTATCCTCCAGCTGAACAAAAATATCCAGCCATCTTGGGATTACAGTGAAAGTTTCCCTCATTTGTTTAGGTTTAGAGTTACTATTCCAACAAGGGGTTTGATGCCACTCTTACTTATGAAATATTAGTTTAAATCAATCAGATCAGTTTGTAGGAATACAGAATAATGGACAACGTTGAGCTTCTATTTTTTTAAAACAACTTCTGTTTTGCTTTTACTAAGAATTGAGTTACTGGATCCGAATAACTGGAACTCAAGTCTCCAATGTGGACTCAGATTCCTTAAGCTTGTATTTAGGAAGTATAGCTTTAATCAGAATACTTAAGAAAACAAGGCTTCCATGATCATGCTGTGCATGTATCATTCTATCCCAGTAACTTCTGAATCCACTGACCAGTTTCTATCAGATTTAACAGAAAAGTAGAATTCTCAACAACAGTAAGTTCCCACAAGTTTCATGAACAACAGTAACGAGCTGGAGAAGCATTCCCCAAAAGTGTCCCACTTGAAGAGAAGGCAGGCAGGACTCTACTCTACCACTACTCAGTTCATTAGGGTGCAGCCACCAGGCTGGGATATCACAGGCTCCATAAGGAAAAGAAGTGAGGTTCGTACTGCTGAAGTCTATCGGCATCACAGGGCACCAAACTTTTGGCTTTATCACATCCCATAAAAGCTGATCTTCAAATAACTACTACAGCATTGCATAAAGAAAAGTACAGAGTCACAAGATTTTGCAACTCGTAATTACAGCTACTTATCCAAGTACTTTACCTCCACTTAAACCTAAAGAATAATACATTACAATGGTGAAATTGTCCCATACCAATCAATAGTATGGGACAGTGAAACGATTTGCCATCCTCAGGTTGTTAATATCCTTTATCACGAGGGCTCCAAGCAATTCATCACACCATATGCTTGAATGCAAGCCACTGGAGCAATAGCTTTTCTGCATATTCTCTCTGTGTATGTTTCTATGCATGACAGAACAAATATTGAGACTATCTGACAGTCTCTACTTTATTTTGCAGGTCTGTTCCAACACATTTAACCACAATGCATATCTCCTCTCTTTCCTCCCCTTCAACCTGCCCTGTCGATGACCTTAAATGCAATTTAAATGAACCACTCTCTGCTAGTAATGAGAAATAATTCAGCCTCAGTGATGGTTTGTTAAGGCTTCTCTCATAAAAGAAAAAGAAAGCACACATATCTTTTCAATCATTTTGAATCATACAAAGATTTTTTGGCTTAAAAAAAAATCATTCACTAATGACGTTATGGAGGCTGGAGGTTAAGTCAAAATTCAAAGTAAAATAATTTATTTGTTCCAGGCTTTAATTACAAATTCAACGTAAGGGACTCATGGCATGAACAATTTCTGCGCCACAGTTTCAGAAGGACTAAGTTTTGCTGCTCTCCCAGATTGAGGGGAAGGATTTAATAATTCTCCCCACTGCACATTAATGTCTTTTTCCCCTCTATAAAAGAGCACAGAAAATACACAAAATTAACAGCACAAATTGCACAAAAGAAATTCACTTGTAAATAAGTTCAATAAAGACATTTAATACCAAACTTTTTTCAAGTATTCTGAAATGACCTCAGATAGATTTACAAATGGATTCAGTCTCCCAGCTCTCACTGATATGCTTGAGCACTGATTTTCACACAGGTATTTAAACACCTCTGAGCTTATTTTCAGGATATATGAACAGGGAACCTTGCTAGTACACTTTGTATGCAGTTTGTAATTCTTCAACTTCACATGAGAGGTTCCGGGATCTATTTTTTTGTTTAATCCAATCGCTGAAACAGAATGATCCAGTAAGACTGAAATCCCGTATCAGAAGCAAAAAATTTGCAGAAATAGACTCCACTTTAGCCTGGATAAACAATTTAACATGTAAGGATCACAATGTAAAAAGTATTACTGATTTAGACAAGGATAATTCATATGAAAGTGTCTGCCTCATTAAAAACAGGATCATAAAACAAAAAGCTCTGTGCTGCTAGCCAAACTGCATTGTGTCTTGCAGAAGTGTCAAGGCTTGGCTAACCTCCAGTTGCTGAAACATTGCCAGGCACATCAGATATATATTAATGCAGGATAATCTGTAAGAAAAGCATTCTTTCATAAACCTTTTTTTTCTTTGTAAAACCATCAATCAACTTCCTAGCTAAGCACCATGTGGCTCAGCTTAAGAGATCCTCAGGAATGCTTCAGTGTCTATAAACCACTAACTTACTTCAGAGACTTGGTGCCTTTCAGTGCCCATTGTCCCAAGTATTTGCTGAAGTTATTTGGCTGGCTGTCAGTGGCTAATTCTGATTTGTAACTTGGGAAACAGCAGCAGGAGGTCCTCAGACCTGACTAGTGACATCCTCAGCCCCAATTAGCCAAGGTGCAGACTGCCAGTAAAGAATGTTTTGCAGCTCCAATTATTTTAGAGAAAGAACAGGAAGATACAGGACCACCTAAACATCTGTCAGAAAGAAATTTGACACAAGCATCTTGTTATTTAGCCCACCTTAAACTGCAAAGGGGAACAAAATGATACATGTTTTTTTTCTAAAGCTGTGTTTCCTGATAAAGATATATCCTAACAAATACAAGTGCACTGGCAATTCAAGAGACCAGCACTGTAAAATTAAAACAAAGCACAAAGATTCCAAAGAAACCTTGCTACAGAACAGTAATTTTACATGACTTATAAGGACTGAACTCATCTAGCCAGGGAATAAATACATTGAAAGAATGGTTAAAACTATTTCTACACCAAAAGGAACTCTACTAACGTTCTGTGGGCTTCATCTCAAATTATCAATACCTGGTAATTTACTTAAGCATCTGATCTTCAGGGCCACTCACTAGTTTCTGATCCAATGTTATTACTTAAAATGCGTGTTCCGATTTCATAACATAAATTAAACCACTGTTATTTCTATGTAAGTTCACAAAAGTCAGGCTGAGGAAATTAGCATTATTTAAGTCAGTGGGCGAAAACATAAGTTCACTATAGCTGTAACTACTGGATTAATTTTTTGCAGTCAGATTTATGAAATATGAGAGACTGGCTGATTCCATGTAATGGCAATAATGCATTTCATCTCAGATTCGGGAGTAACTTGAATACAATCCAATTTAGAGTCGACTAAAAACCTGAAAGATTTCTGATGGTTTACATATCACCAATTTACTACCTGTATGAAGTTCTAAACAAAGCCCTAATTTAAAGAAATAACACAAACTAGTGCAAACATCCTGTGTTACTGTATTTGCTTGAACATGTCCAAATGAGCTGGTTTGCAGCAGCCACCCCAGGCTCTTATTTACAGCAGAAACCTATTAGAGAACCTTGACAAATATAATGGTGACCTGAAGTTAAAATAATGCACACACAAAAAAAAAAAAAAAAAGAGTGGTTTATTTCAAGATAGGTTGTTTGCGCTTATGCTTCAGCTGTGCCTGTAGTCTGGTCATATTTAACCGCTTTTAAAATGGTTCTTTAAAAGAGTCACATCACACTCTGTGATATTGACGTTATTTGTTGATACCTGAATGATCTCAGCAAATAAATAACATTCATCTTATCCTATGAAGAGCACTTAATTAGCTCTCTTTTAAACTGAAAACACTTCATGGAAATGTAGCCCAATGGAGATATGCTTTTTACTTCAAATAATTAATGTACTTTAGGAATGAGAAAATAAAAGTGCTTTTCTGAAAGAAAGCCCTTCCTCTCATTTCTGTTTCTATAACTAAAACGTCAGTAGATATGTTTTCTGCTTACCATAATTAGTTCTAACATGGTAGGAATGCATATGAGTCTAATCAGTGCCAGGTACTCTATAAATAACACCAATCCAATGCATCTTTTCTAGAAATCGCATTCTTATGTCACCACTTCAGGTACTGGAAATGAAAAGCACATATATGCAAGTTCTCAGAAGACACATCTGTCTGGAGCAGTTATTTCACGAGATATTTTTCCTTCACCCCTCCCTTCAAAGCCACCTTTATATGACACATACGAAGTTAGGGCACATCAGTTTCAGCACTGCTGCAGCCTGAAGGCAGCTCTCAGTAGACACCTCTTCATCAAACACCAGCACTGCTTTGCAGACGAAGCCTGACAATCAAATCTACCTGCCTTGCCAAGTCTATTCTGCTTCTTCCAGGCCCTTGTTTTGATTCTAAGGGTCCCATCCTACAAGAAACTTCAGAGGATCTATATTGGATCTAAAGTGGTCCCACCCTCCTATCTGCTGCATGTTTATGTCCCCTACCTTACCTTTGCACAAAACCAAACAGCAAGCTGAGTAGTCAAGCTTTCTTTTTTTAATTTTTATTTCCTCCTCTTCCCCCCTCCCTCCCTCCCTCCCTCACCTCCCCCTTTCCTTCTTATTTTTCTGTTGAGAAACAGCTTTCTTATGTGACCTCCTATTTGGCTACACAGTAAGCAATGCAATCAGAAAAGGGAGTTGGAAAGAAGAGCAAATGACAGTGGACAGCCCTGAACACTGACCAATGCAAACTGCTGCAAATGAGCACCCTTAGAAAGAATGAACGTATTTATTCAGGGAAACAAAAATGATGAAAACAAAACAAAACAAAACAAGAACAGCATGGCATCTTAAATAGTCACAACTTTTCTTCAGCCACCTATTTCTCTTCTCTTCCACTCTGCAGTGAAAAGGATAAAGAAAATAATTGGCTAACAATGACTAAACCCAACGTCTCTGCATCCTCATAAGGCTACTTTTAATCTGGATTAGCTCTCCAGATGTTCACAGAGCAGCAACAGAGTGCATCATCTTAAGGGAGAGGACAGTACAGGAACCAGTACAGATGGCCAGGTGTGGGAGGAGACTGAAGTTGCCTTCTGCACCTTACTCCAAGCATTGCTTAGCTTTGAAATTAAAGACATTTTGCCTGTTCATTTTAGGGCTTCTTTCCCCTTAAATCAACTTCACATTTTCCAAGATCAGGTCAGTAGCTGTTCAGCAGTGGGAATAGCTACTGTGTTCCACTTACAGGCTCCAAAATTTCAGCTGTCACAAGTGCAGCAAAGTGTTTTTCATTGTACATACAAGGTTGATACAGAGGATCTAGAAAAAGTTCTGTAGTAGCTGCAGTTTCAAGTTTAAGCCTAGTATGGTACAAACCAAACCAGACCTGCACTACACCAAAGGACATGAGCGATATCTAACTCCTCCATTCCTGATACAAGAGTGCAAGCCCCACCGAGCTTCACTATGGCTTGTTTTAATAATTGATATGCTGCAAAAGCATTCTGTATAAAGAATGCATCTATTAAGTATTTAAACTAAGGATTTAAAATTAAGTATTGAAAATACCATGAAGAATTTAAAACACAAGAGGTTAAATACCTTTGAGCCCCAAATTGCATGTTATATGCGGGTGAGCCTTACATTTTATTTTGGTACCATTATATCTACATTCTTAACTAAACCCCCTGTCACATTAAGGACAACTTGTACTTATGTCACTGTTAACCCTTATGCCTGTGTGAATTCAAACATTTATTATACTTTTTCCATAATTCAGTCAGCATACAGACAGAACAGTGCATATGG
This sequence comes from Empidonax traillii, assembly GCF_003031625.1. Lineage (NCBI taxonomy): Eukaryota > Metazoa > Chordata > Aves > Passeriformes > Tyrannidae > Empidonax > Empidonax traillii. Next base: position 39,835 of record NW_020956675.1, on the reverse strand, counting down.
ATTTCCAAACAGTTCTCAAATGTCCTTCACCAATAACTTGTAGAGAAAGTAGTGTCTCACAAGGAAGAGGGACTGATGCCTCTTGTGGACTGCCTTGCTACAGACGGGAGGCAACTGTTGGGAATAATTTGTCAGTTTTTACAATAGAAAGAAATTACCAGGTTTATATGAGGATTGGTGTGTTCAACAGACAAGCAACCTGAAAAAGCTGTGGAATAGGAACACAGGAAAAATTTGTGATGACACAAAATTATCCATGGGAAGTCAAAACTAAATTCACTGCAACAACTTGCAGATACTATAGGGAATTAAGTGGTAATAATAGTAATAATACAGCCAATGGAAGACTATGCAGATAAACACAAAATAACACACCATAAAAAAAATTGAAACGAAGCCCTGAAAAGGATGGGCTTAAAATTATGTACTACAGCCTGGATAGGGGAGATAATTTTTTTCTCTAGATATTTTTTTGAAAGCATTATCTGACTAACTAACACCAATCAAAAGAAGTTGGCAGAATGTTAACACTGAATAAAGAAAGAATACAAAGCTAAGGGGAAACCAATGCTGTGCCTCTTCACACATCCTTGGTATTTCAGAATTCTGAATTTCAGCGTTGACATTTTTTCAAACAAATTATCATAAAGAAGACTGTAATAAAGTGGACGCAAGAAAATGGAATGAATCTCTCATTAAAAAAATGTATCTCCTAAGTAAAAAGAAAAGTTCTCAAACGGTGCATTATTACTGATAACAGAAACCATGACCCTCGTTGCTATGGGTGGCTGCAGACACTGGAACAGCAATTGAGCATAAGAAAATTTAGGGAAGAAGAGGTTATTAAACACTGTTTCCAAGCTGTAATCTCTGGCATGGGCAGGCCCAAGAAGCTGTGAGGCCATGCAAGGCTTAAGTGAAGCCTCACCTTGAGCTGCCTCACTTCTTTCCCTGTACCCAAGACATCCAGTACTGACCATCACTGGAGAAAAGCAGAAGTAGCTTACTGCATCCTCATGGCAGTTCCCTGGCACAAGGGAGCAACACTTACTCACGATACCTACGTCAGTCATTTGTCAAGGTGCAAACACGACAGGAGAAAATGCCAAGTTAACTGATTATAGATGAACCTATGATTTTATAATAAAAGATAATGTACTGAACAGCAATTTAAAAGATGGCTACAATTCTCATATCCTCTCTATTCCAGGCTTTTGTCTCAGTTCAAGGGAAATGTAGGCTTAGGAAAGACACACTGAGGAATCCTGTGTTCTAAGGCAAAATCAAGCATAGATTTTGCTCAAACACCCTGTCAGGCTGAAAACATAAACCAACTTAAAGAGAAACTGAAATGTCACATTAGAAAAAAAGGTAAGTGCTACCTTAGAGCTAACTAACAAAGGGTTGTCTAAACTGTATCACTCCTCTTAACAAAAGGAAGCCTTTCTATTTAAAGTATTAAAATATTTGCACTTGAAAAGCTGAGACAAAGACATGCAATTAGGATGCTTAACTGTTGGTGTTTGAATTCAGTCTAGTGATGTGTATCAGAATGTCATTAGGCATCTAAACAGGACACGGACACTTCAAGACCAGTGAGAATAATGTGTCACAGAGTATGACACGATGCTGGCATGGCAGAGAGCATCAGTGGTAAGTGCAGACAACTGTGCCACCTGGATCAGGCAATAAGATGACCACCAGTCTGGCTTATTCCAAGGAAAAAGAACTGACAAAAACTAAGGGGTCTGGGCTTGCTTAAAAAATACTCATCCAACTGAGATGATTTTAGATGAAAGAAAAAGGGAACTGTGTAATTATATACACTTACCTTGACAAATAGAAAGCAATCTGTGATTAGAACGTAGTAATTAGTTACAAAATGCTTCCCATGGATTTAATTACCCATCAGTCTACATGTTTCTTAATTACTTTTATCTCATTGCATCAGTAAAAATTTCTGCCTGGGGCAACTGCCACTCACTTATTTACACAGCTTCTAGATTTTACAGTGAATATATTACAGCAACATGGCCAAACAATGCTAGAATTACAGTTTAAATTTCATGCATAAGAAATTTCTCCCCTAATTTTCTATGGGAATGATCTTCTTAGGTTTGAATTCAGACTTAACTTTATTACCCATGTGTTCAAGAAGTTTCAAAATATCCGGTATGCCATTTAAAAGAAGTTCAAAGAAAAAACCCACGAGTTCTTAAGTAAAAAAACTCAAACCAACCCAAACGAAAAACCACCCAAAACTATATTATATTCACCTAACTGAAAAAATGGTTGACAGGCAAACTGTAAACCTAGTTACACACGTAACTTTTCAGAGAAATTTAGGAGATCTCTAAATTTGAATCAAATCTTCAGATACAAGAACTTTTCAGGGAGCAAAACTGACTCCAAAACCGCCCTGTTGCTGGTGTCATGTTCCAACATTAGCATGTCCCCCTCAGTGTCAGTATTAGTTAAGGTCAGAGATATGATTAGGTCACCCAACCTGCACAGAGTTCTGTTACAGTGATTCACATGGACAGAGAATAATTACGAAAAATTAACTTTATCTTCCAATCAACCCTTGACCCGATGGGCACAATACTCCCAATATGAAATAAATAACTACTACGCATTGTATACACATATTAAGAAGGTAATATGCAACAACAAAACTAATTTTTTCCCCAATTTAACTTTTCAGAATTTATGAACAGCAAAAGCATAAATATGGTTTAAAGTGGCAAATATTAAAAAAGTCCAAATCACAAAAATAAATATACCTTGCAAACGGGAAACATGATAATTATTCCAGCAAAGAACAAGAGCGGAAGGTAGACTCCACTAGGTGATATCACGTTATTTACTATATTTTTCAAAAAAACCCCCTTTCCTAAATGGCATGTTACTATTAAGAAGCTTGACTAAAACAATGCCTTCTCTACTGAAGGTGGGTTTTTGGGTTTGGGGTTGTGTTTTGTGTGGGTTTTTTTTCTGGTTGTTTTGGTTTTTTTGTGATTATTACATCCTAGTCAACCTTGTCTGCCTCTTTATGTCAGTATTTCTGTAATTTCTCTTCCACATTATTATTTCTGATACCATCATTTTCATATGACTAAATGAAGAAAAAAACAACATTAACATTGTCTATCACATGCTATCTTCCTGCATGGTTTTCTAAAAGTCTCTCTATCATTTTAACTTTTTAAAATGTAAAGTTATCAACAAAGGCAACGCCAGATATGCCTTTAGTCAAATTAATTCAAGTGTCTGCATCTCTTATATTATGTTTTCATTTCTAGAAAACACACCAGCTTAGATTTATTTTCACATGCATATAGGTATCAGAAAGGTTTCCATGAGAGTAAAGGAAAAGGGGTTGGAGTATAAGCTTCTAGCAGGAAAAAAAGCAAAGTCAGCCCTTGCACATCAGCAGAGATGCTCGTGGCTTCTTTTGGGGAAATAGCAGTATGAAGCAGTAAGGTCAGCCAGCTGAGGCAAAGTAGTACCAACACCAAAAGCAACCTTTGAGGACCTGGGACACCTCACCAGCCTGACATAACGTCATCCCTTCTGTCTGGCTCCTCTTACACCTGGCTAGCAGAAATCCCAGGTTACCGGGGTGAGTCCGAAAATACTTGCCTCAATCCTGTCATCAAAAGCCAGATTTTCCTCTTAGCCTCAGTAGTTAAAAATCAATGAGTAAAGTAATCTTAATGTGCAAAAGTTGCAGGTCTGTTGAATTATTAATAAGCAATACAACTGTAAATGCTTTTGTTCACCGTTCTTCAGTGCACTTGCAAATGATTTCAAAATGAAAGGTGCTGAAGCATGAAGACTGTAGGCAGCCATTGCTTTTTGAAATCACAGTGCAGGGAATTGGTGGAATTCTTGCCTGCCTGGGTTATAATCAGACATTGTGAACTTTCCTTGAAAGCAGACTTCAAATTCACAGGGGTCCCCAGCCTTCAATCAAGAAAATGCTTGAAACGACCTCCATCTGCCATTTTAATGTATTCTTTCGAAAGACTTCCATAAATATTTAATATAAGAAACTCACTGTTTAAACACAATGAGTAGCTTGTGAAATTAAAATTGGCTGACGGATTACATGATATAATACACAGTAAACAATGGTAGAGAAACCATAGGCAGAGCCACAGTTTCCTTCTGCTCTTCAACTAAATGAATCAGAAAGGAACGTGCAGGCAAATTTCATGACACCCTTATTAAAGATATAGCAAGCTTTGCACAACAGCCTTAATACAGAGCATGTTTCTAATCTCATGGCCACAAGCACACAACAGACACTTGCCTGTCAGCTGGAGAGAAGACAGACACAGAATCTGTTCATTTTTTTTTTTTTTTCTGAATCTCTTCTTTGCAAGGCAGTAAGCCTTCCTCCCCAGCCTCTTCAAAGCCCCACAGTGACAAAGCTGGGAAGACAAAGCTCTGTCCAAGATTTTAAGTTGGGGTTTAAAAGGGCGCATAATTAAGCGACCCAATTTTGAAAAACACAAGACATCATATGACACTAAAACCACAGCAAATGCTTTGCAGGCTGCATGACATACAGCCTCAACCAAATCACACTCAGACAACTGCATTAGCAAATCTGTCAACAAAGCACATCCTAGCTTTTTTTTTTTTTTTTCACACATTTACACTTTCTGGAAAAGCAGTGGTATGTAATTTACAAAATTCCCAAATTTAAACATTCACAGTGAACTTAGCAGTGCCTGCTGCCTGTGTTTGATATTTACATACAGATACATATACACACATATACAGGAAAAGATAAAAGTTTATGTTTACCCTATCACATTCACTATTTTGACTCTTTATAATATCTGAAATACCTAAATATAAAAGCACAAATATTAAAAATATTAGTACATTTTCAATCCAAAATCACATCTCTTAAATATTTCGTAATACATCTCTGATAACATAACATCAGAATGTACTTTTATTCCACTCAAACCTAGAGCATTGGTTTATCAGTATTGCCTCTGTAAAAAAAAAAAAAAAAAAAAAAAAAAAGTTCTTTTCTAGAAAACATTATGTCCTTGTTAGAAAAAAAAAATCCCCAGCACACGTAGGAAAACAATTCTTAATCCTAAATGGAAATGTATATCTAGATATAAGGAAGACACAAATATTGAAATTCACTGAAGAAACAGACCCTAACATTTCTTACATGTGTGTGTGTATATACATGTGTGTTTGTGCATATATATGTATTCACAGGACACATACACACATCAACTGTTTTGAAGATTACTCAAATCCACAACCCTGTAATTCTGAGAAAGCACCAACAAAAACATACATACAGTACTAAAACAATGTAATTACAGTTTTAATTTTTATAGCAACATTATACTCTTGTTTTTTTAAATAAATCAAGAATTAATTTTAAAGCATATTAATTTTAGGAAAACAAACGGCCCTATTAGATGTAAGTTTTTATTAGTATTATTTTGATTCCTGCGTACCTACAATATCAGAAGAGGCTCCTTTTCTCATTTTTAAAACGTAAAACTCCATTAACAAGTAACTACATTTTATTTTAAAAGCAATTACAGATCAAACTGATACCAAAGCATTGCTAAACTCAAGTCTTCCCAGTGCAGTGGTCAAGATTTGAATCCTTTAAACTGTAACTCATTATAAAATTTACACTTAATATAATTCTAAATCTTAATATATTTAATTTTCTCAACAATTCACAAAATTTCACAAAAGTTTACTTTACTCTCTCCCACTCTCTCTCTCTGGATACACACATACCTGCTTCTAAAAAAAGCTCACTTTGATTTTTACACCAAATACATTTTCTGTACAATATGCAAACCAGAGGTTTTGGAAACTTGGTGGATCGTCCACTAAAGAAGGTTTCTAATCACTCTTGATTCAAGGACACAAAAACTAACATTAAAAAACCCTACTGCACATACTTCAAAAATGATTTGTGGTTCCCTTACACATACATCATTATACAGACCTATGATGACCCGTGTCTTTAATAGATAGCAGTTTCTGGGAGACAGATGAAGGTGTGACAGGGCTCAAGAGGATAATCAAGACAGCATTTTAAATCCGTTAGCAATTTTCAGTTTGGCCAAAAGATTCTAATACAATACAGAGCAATATGAAATGATGGGAGACGTCTGTTTTTCCCAGTTTTACTCGCAAGCACATATTGATGGGTTGTTGGTCAAAGAGAAGGAGAAGGGAGATATTAATCTTTGGAAGAAGGAGAATAAAAAAAGAGTAACCCTGAGCACGCAGAAAAATTGAGAAGAGACAGAGTAGGAGGAATGCAAAAGTCACAGAATAACAGAGGTCATGAGTCTGGTGTTTCTGAGTAGCTCAGAGTACTAAATCTGAATTTACTGTTGACCTCGGAGAGTAAAAATGTTCTCCAGTTGTTCAGACCCATCAAGCAGATCATAAAAATTAAGATCTATAGAGATGCTCCTACTTCTAAGGGCAACTGCTCTTTATCATCTTCACTGCAATTAATTCAAAATACTTAAAGAAGTCCATGAACTAGGAAATTACTGCTTTCAAGAACAGATTACAGCATTAGATAGCAGTGGCTTAATTTGCATTGCTGACAAGAAAATCCAGAAAACTCATTAATTTTATAACAGATACAACTCCTTATTTCATTACCTTGTTAACATTTTTTCTGCTTAATGTCTTCTTTTTGGAAGAAGAGCCTTGCTTCTCTCTCATCCAAACCTAATAATCTGGTCCAACACAACCACTTAGCTACATTCATTTGGAATGAGTTTCCTGCAAACTGGTAATAAGTAAGTAGTGCACTGACACTCAAAAAATACAAAAGTTTTTAATGTCAAAGAATATAACTTATATGTTATTTCCTTTTCAAGATATTTGTAAAACAGTCAAGAATTTAAGTGCCAGGAACAATCAAATTATGTGTTTGGGTTTTTGTGGGGTTTTTTTAATGTTATACTGCCTAAATGTTAATTAACCTTTCCTTTCTTCAAGTGACATACAGAAACATAATTTTGGAGAATTATGCCATTGTATCACTTGCAAAAATTAACAGACAAACCAAACAATGCTCCCAAGTGACTGGCCTGCATTAAACTGAAAACTAGGTTTATTCTCTTGCTGGTAGAAATCTTCTGCTTTGAGGGAAATGAAGACTGACAGTGAAGGCACAAATTCTGGCATTCTCACAGCTGGCAGCAAGGGCCAGTTAAAGAAGTGGTGCTCAATAACTGCTGATTTAGGTAAGTGGTGCCCATAGACAATGATTTAAAGAAAAAGCAATGCTTAAACACTAAGCTGTAGTTACTTTTATGCCAAATTAGAGTAAAACAGCTGGACTATTGCTATTAGTGGGACACAGCCATCCTAACTGAGCATACACCATGACTGCACCCTTAGACAATTATGCCAAGCAGATTCAGTCAAGGGACAGAAAGCACCTATGTGGGCAGTGCTATGCTGAAGGTGGTCTTCCAAGAAGCCAAGAAATCAAAAAAAGTCAACAAATCTCAAATAAATGCTTATTTATGAAAAAAAATCACCAATACTGATGAAAACTAAAAATGGTACTGAAGAACGAGATGGTACAATACAAAGAATATCAAAGGCAAAGGCATTTGTTGGTATTCTCGACATCCAAAATGTACTACATGTCCCTCAGGTCAAGTGGAAAAACATATACTCTGAAATCTATTCCTGTCTGAATAGTATAAGGTATCTATGAAATTTTGCTTACTTATGAATCAAAGTCCATCTTTTTCCACCAGGTCAATATCCAGAACAGAAAAATTTTATCTGATTTGTGAAATAGCAGAAGCCTTCAACAGGCCTATAAATCCACAATACTTAGTATCTTAAAATGATGTGTTTTGTACATGAAAGTGATGCTGAAAAAATAAATTTTCAAGGAGACTTGGGAATAATCACCAATAAAAGCAATTGAAGCACACGATGTTCAAAAAATTAATAGAAATTTGTATCAATAAAAGTTGCCACTGAATAGTTTCTGCCTGAAACATTTTAAGCTGAGCAAACAGTCTCCCCTCCCCCCTCCTTTTTAATTAATGCTTTTATTGTACCACTCACTTGGAAAAGTGACCTTACTTTTACCCTGCATCTCCCTCTGGTGGTTTCCTTTTCTGTCTATTTAAAAGCAGTTGTAATAAGCAGATTCCTCTTCCTTGTTCTAAACCAAAACGGAGTCTTAAGTTTCAACTATTTTCATCCCCTCCTCCTTCCACTAAAGCTGAACTAACACAACTAAACTCAAGCTGTCCAACGCAAGCCTCCTTCCCCCACTGTCTTTGCCAAGCCCTCTTTGTTGTTTTTCTGTCTCTTTTTTGTCTGGCCGTTCCTTCAGCCATATCCTTGAACATCCACCAGTTTCCTGAGATAGGGAATCAGCAGAATTACAGAAACGCTCTTCAGACGCACACAGTGCAAACGTTAAGGCTCTCTAATACACTGTAAGTATTTCCTCATATATCAGCATTACTAGTTGTCTTCTGATGAACTTGAATTACTGGGATTTACAAACCTGGATTGCAAGCACTCCCATAAACTGGGGAGTATGGACACTTACAGTAAGAGAAAAAAAACCAGGTCGATCTACAACAAAATGTGCAGGTTTTACTAATGCATTTGTAAGGAGAGATGTTGGAGGAAACAGCTCTCAAAAGACTCAACGAGCCAGCAGCAGCTCTCAGATTTCTAAAGGATGTCAACCTTTAGAATGAATTGAATATACAGACACGTACACTCCTGTAATGTAAAACGTAAATCTCAACTTCTGTTGGAAACCTGCTCCTACAACAAATAAAAATCACCAAGTAGTGCACATAACTATCAAATTTGCTACATTTCACGATTCTTTATTTGGACTGGTTTGGGTTTTTTGTCCTTGTAGTGGCCATTTTTTCATCACTATTTTTTATATTCTGAATAATCCCGATGGTGTCTGATGCTCTTTGAACTTTAAAAGAATAAAGCCAACGTTTTGAAAGGCACAGGGTAGTGTTCTGAGAGGCTCTCTAGTACTTATACCACTTTTAACTACTAATGGTTTAAGTTGGTAAGCCATTACAGATGGTTCTGAAACTTCTTTCCAATATCTCATTTTCCTCAACTTGGTTGCACTAAAACCATTTGCTTTTCATAACACATACAAATAGTTTCTAGCTCTGAAGAGTCACTTTAGATAGTTAAATGATTCCTCAGAGGCTTTACATGGCAGTAGGGAGCAGAAACTGCTACTGTGGCAAAAAAACCACAACAACTTTAGAGATGAGGAACTAACTACACAAGTTGTTTCAACTCAAGGAGAAACATTCAGGGAAAATATTCATCAAGTGGAACACGAGAGCTTTCCTGGCTTCAGAAGAATACAGAAAACAAGGGACAGAAAAATGAAATGTGTTGAAATGATTACACAAAGTCTTTTCAAATTATATGTAACATTAGCACCATCCTCCTCTCTCTTTTATACTCCTGAGACACACGTCAGTGTACCAGAGAAACATCAATCACCGAGCAAGAGAAAAACATGAAACCTATCAAACCTTAGGGTGGTCTTTTCTCAGGAAAAATGTCAGAGCATTTCACTTTGATCTTTTTGGTTTTTTTTTTTTTCCTTCAGAAACAGACCAGGAAAACTTCTCCACCCTATAAAAATAATAAAGCACAAAGCCACACAACTTTCCAGTCCAGAAAATAATCTCTAATAAAAAATTTTTTCTCTCCGATGACACCAAGTGACAAATTAACCTTAAAAATGCTGGATTACAAATGTTACTACCATAATTTCATTTGAAAGCAGAAATTTCTGCTTTGAGCATTGATCAGTAAAGGAAATACTGTTTAAATAATGACACCAACAGACTAATTACACATATAATTTTCATTGTCTAAAAAACTACAGACTTCATTGTGTCATGCCCAGAAGCCTGTAAATTGAATATAATCAACACTATAATTAAGATTTCAAAATAGTCTCTATTGTAAGAGTTTGCCTTTGGTAATTAATTACTTTCCAAGAAAAAAATAATCTTCTGGGATTAAATGACCATTTCACTCAGGAACAAAGCCAATACACACACACAGACACACACACACACATTCTCTCTATATAATATAAGTAAATCTCTATGTTCTACATAGAAAACAGATTTCTGAAAGTTTTTTTTCCTCAGCTGAAAAGCAGACTATGACCCGATAATTTCTTAGCAACTCGAGAATACAACTATTACATTTTAGTAAGAAACGGGCCACAGTTTTCAAAAGAGAGAACACTCTGAGGAGCAGAAACCTGAAATGTCAGCAGACACTTCTGGAACCTACGCCTAAACTTTAACTGATGAAAAACACAAGTCAGATGCCCCTTTTCAATGAAGCATGTGGTCTTGGGTGTGATGGGCAAAGTTTGAATCTTTGGGCAAAATTCAAGTCTTTCCCTGAAGGTTTTTACCCAAATTAGGTGACTATCATAACTTTTGAGCAAGAAGTCCACTCTAAAAAAAAACTGGTCCTGAATCCTGATATGCCTACAGTGAACTGGGAGAGCAAATCTCAGCATCTAAGTCTGTGTAACATGTTAGGAAATAGCTAGAAATCCAATTACTGCTCTGTATCATACTGAAGGCACCTCACAAAAAACATCCTCTGCCACAGAAAAAAAAAAATTGAGACAATAAATTAACTCTTGAATTTTAAAAGGTTTGTTTTCCTAATACTAGAACGCAGACAGATATGCAAAAGAGTTTCTTGTTATATAAAAAGGTAAATGAAACATTTTTATTGTAAAAGTTTTTTCCCTGTTCCAGGCTTTGGCAAATAAAAGTCCAAGTTACGTAAGTAAACCAGAGAATGGTTAACAGTCCAATATCAAATGAAATTTCCCTCTTTGAAATATATGGCCATTAGAAGTCCCAATACACTAGTAGTAAATGTATTTTAAAACCATATTTTGACAAGAATTAATCTTACCATACTTTTCTTCTATATGGAAAAGATTTTTACCATGTGACTGATCTATAAAGGTATCCACTCACCTGATCCTCAGTGAAATTAAAAAGGTGTTAGAGTAGGTAGGCATTTAAATGCCTTTACAGGTCACATACTTCTATATTTTCTTGTTACTAGACACAAAGAGCCAGGCTGATTTCACTGAAGGTCCCTGAAAGACAACTAAAAATGGTGGTGTAATTATGGATCCAATGACATTTTTTCCTTGCCTATCCTAACTAGCATATAAACTTCTAACCTAAAGCTCAGACGATGGCGAATATGACCAAGAATATCCCATTATATTGGTTTCCCATTTTTTCCATTCAGGTGGAAAAAATTCAGGTCCACATGGCTGAGGACAAACGCTGAGGTTTGGCAGGGAGAAGGGAATCAATACATTCATCAGGGGTTTTTTAAGAGCCCTTTGAAACTGCTGACCCAACATGGCAAAAGCATATTGTGTCCAGTAGCTCAACTATGATTAAAGGAATTACGAGCAACATAAGCGTCAGAAATGATATGAAAAGTAGCAGGACAATATCCAATCTTAAAGGAAGTTCTTACTGAATGAGACTTATGTCTGACATAGTTTTCATGCAAATATGGAAGAACTATAGAAATACTTACTTCAAAAAATCTAACAGCAGATCTGTAGTAAGAAGCCTTTTCTATTTATCCCTCAAGTATTTTAAATTCTAGTTGGGTGAATAATTATCAGCTCTAGATAAGACGTTCTACATAGGTAGAAACAGAAAAGTACAGGAACTGATGTGATTTCAAGAAGTCCTTTATGCTTGCAGGAGAAGCCCATAAAATTGCTCAGAGACCTCTACAGTCAGCAGCACAATCACATGAGCTCTTGATTATGTTCTTGGAAACTAAAAAAAAAAAAAAAGCTATAGAATTCAGAAGCAGCAGGAGATTTACTCCTGAGCCAAGGAATCCTCAAGCAGACTCACAGCACTCCAGCAGAAACCCTCCTCCTGCTACTCAGAAAGAGAAAAGAAAATGCCAGAAAAGGAAAATTTTGAATGAAAAATGCTTGTGGCACCCTCAGTTTAAAGTGCAATAGCAATAAGCTGGACAGCAGCACAGCTATCATGAATTACACACAGCTGCAGAACTCCTGAAGACTGCTCAGGAAAAGAGAAAGAAAGAGGTGTGCTTATGGAACTGTTGCCTACTAAGCAGAATCTGACACATATGACACCCTGCAATAAGCAGTCACAAAGCCCTGTTTGAGCAGTTTATTGACAGAAAACAGCAAGAGATACAATGCTTCTGTCACAAGTTCTATATGTTCTTATCAAAACTCTAGTCACTTCTCAAAAATCAAGATATACTGTTTTGAACTATGAGGGAAGTCTGGACCACATAAACCTTTTTTGAACAAAATCTTGATGTTAACTTGAAATGTAATAAATGCTATAAGCATTTGCAATTCTAAGAGTTTACCAATTATCAATACATACCTTCTATAGAAATTATACTAATCAAAATGCACAAGAATAACAACAATAACAACCAAAAGGCAACAAAATTCATCTATCTATGCAGTATATATGTAAATGCAATCAAAAGTGCATGTGCTCTGTCAGGACTCAGACAAATATCCGTTACCTCATCAGCTGTAATTTTCATTTGTGAGAAAGTCAGCCCAAGGCAGACACAAGTTAATTCAATTTAGATTCATCTGCAACAGGACGGTCTGAATTCTGTGTCTGCCTATAATACAGTGAAGTTCTAGCAGTTCTCACAGATGTAAAGCTAATATATTTACAAAGAAACAACAAGAAGATAGTTACATGTAGATTCACATCTTAGTTATAGCTGTGAAAGCCCCATCTTACGGAAACAGAAATGTTAAATCAATGCATTTAATATTAAAGGGTAACACGAATTTTATTAAGTTTAAAATACTGGAAAATGGTGAAAGCTATATATTACATTCACTGTGCTTTTCTTATGGTTATTAGGTCTTATATTAGCTGCAATAAAGTATTTCAAGGCAATGATGATACAATTATGATTTCCCCAAATAACTACGCTAAAGTCAGACACCCCTAAAGAGGGTCATGAATGGCTTATACTGAATCTTTTTATTGCCGTTTCTATTAAAATTACCTTTGTACAGCTCTATCAGCTGGTTCAGGTTTTTTTTTTAGTGCAGCCAAAAATTTGTAGGGTTTTTTGTTTGTTTTCAACCACGTAAACATGGGACTGACAAGGACTTATAACATCAGTTCAAAGAACATAATAAAACCTTTAAAGCTAAAAAGTGGACAGACTGTCTCTTGAGATCTAAAATAGTACACCAAAAACCTATTAGCCATTACAAAGTCTACTCTGTGATACAAAACAGATGACAAATGTAAGTCCTACACAATCTGCTTGCCGCTACAGTTTCTATACTCTCTTCTTCAAAAGCATTAATAGCAAGTAAAGAGTATTAATAAACATCATCTCATATGAAAATCTGGGGGGAAAATGATTGGATAGCCATTATTTTACATCTAAATGCTTTCAAAATACTTTTAATATGATGCTTGCTGTACAAAATCTGAACACGTCAATTTAGGGGATGAGGCCTTTTACGCAAGTTAAGCAGTGTCGCCTTTGCTAAAGAAGTACCAACAGAAATGTTTCTGCAAACAACTGCTTTCACTACCTTCATCAGTCACTCTGCTAAGTTATATGGTAAAGAAGCTTCCCATTGGCATACCAGTGCCACTGGAATTAACAGGTCTGTATTGTACCACCTGCAGTGGTAGCAAACAGCAACACTGTCAGTGAAAGCCTGTCAGTACTGGCAGAAAACAACCCCCAACCCCACACAACGTCAAGCGAAACCACATTCTTAAACTCAAGGTTCACGGATAGTAAAAAGTGCTGCCTGGACAAGAAAAAGAAAACAAAACAAAATAGCAACAGACCATCATAAAATGTGCTAATAACTTCGTAACACCCTGAACCACAACCATTTAAAACCAGCACGCTCTAAATAAACGATTATTTTTTTTTTGCCACCTGACCTAAAGCAGTTATTCACAACTTACCCTACTAGCAGTAAAACCTATTTACATGTCTGGTGTCTGAGACAAATAGGAAATTAGTTGCTCTCCCGTATTTTCCAGTAGTGAACAGAATTCAACAGCAGAGTCAACTACACTTTCTACTTTATTTACTTCTTCAGATTTTAGGACACATGGATACAATGGAACTTCAGTATATACTCAAACGATTCCCTGTGGTTTATGATAGAGAGTGTGCATGATCCTTGCGTAGCTTTAATAAATTTTAAAGTTTGGATAAAATAAATTTGCACCTACAAATGGATTGTTTCAGATGCTAATCCCTGCAGCGACCCCTAACAAACACCTCGCAATGAGTTTTAGCATTTGCACAGGGAGATTATCACAGTGTGCTCCTTGACACAGCGGAGCTCATAGTGATAAAAAACAAAACACGTCTTCCCCTTCTCCCTGGGGGTGTGCTGGATTCTGAACCATTAGCAAATACAACTCCATTATGTGGGAAGGAAGTGGGAAATGGTGGTGCTCCGCAGGTGTTCAGAAATACATTTTCAGTAAGGGAGCAGATGCTTGAAAAGAAACAATTCAAGTAAGCACATGGCACCATAATCAGTCTTACTACTGTATTTGAAAGCAACTGTCTTCCTCTCAAATATACAAGTTACTCGGTTTTGGCATCACATGTATTTACTGCACCTGCAAGTGCTTGAATATATTACACTTCCACATTTCAATGTACTTTTTTTTTTTTAAAGCAACAGGACACAACGCATCACAAAAAATGATGAACAAGTCACAAGCCTGATCACAACGAACCTTAAAAATTCACATGGCACAAGGAGTTGCCTAAAATGCATTTTAATTTTCAGGCTTTAGTGCCATTAATGCATATAGAATGAGATGTAATAAAATGCCATTACCTTAATTTTAAATCTTTCTGCTACCTTATATCGCCAGATAGCATTTGCTTGTTATTATACTCTGAATACGTGAAACAGCCATTGTTACAGAACATCTTGGCTCAATTCATCTTGAGGAGCCAACACACCCAGACAGAGCCAAAGTGCATTTCCTCGTAAGTGTAAGGAAAATTAAGGTCTTTCACTACAAATGTAAACCCAAAAATCCAAAATTTTTACATTCAAAACTGGATCATTCAAAAATGCTGAGTGAAATAGCATTTAAAATATCCCTTAAGGTAGAAACTCTGAAACAAAATCATAACTTACGTGGCTGAATTTTCTTATCAGTGCATTTTTTTTTACACAGAGACAGAACCAAAAAGTTACAGGACAGCACTATGCACAACTACTGCCTTTTAAGAAAGTTTCATTTTCTTCTGAATCCTAGAACTTGAGGACTTCTAAATAAGAACCTCTGACCAAATCCTCCATTAGTGTTAAAGGCATCTAAAGGGCATCTAAAACTGTTGATTTACGATTTAATGATCTAGCACTGGTCTAGTAGTTCCAGGCGATGGGTTAAGAACTGAACAGGTCAGAAGACTGAACTGTCCTCTTGTCTGTTTATTCCAAGGTGGCCTTTGCAGGTCAAGAGAGAAGGGCATGGTTGGGTCAGAAGTAGTCTGCCTCTTGTCATACTGAGTTAACACTTATGGAGAGATACCAGTCTCCAACTGCTATTCTGATATTTCTCATGAATATCAGACCATTGTTTTGCTTTTTAAAACTGCTTAATGATTTTCATAAGAAGCAATTTTTGACTGCCCTAACATCTGTTTTATATTTTAGTCTTCGTATATGAAACATTTTCTTTGCCTGCCTGCAAGTAGATTCTTTGAATAAAAACCCCCACTTCTTTATTTCCCCTTAGGTAGTACACCCTACTTAGGCAGGCAGCTGTCTTTATGCTAATAAAAATCAATTTAAACTTGAACCAGTTCCTCCTTCCTTTTTCACTCAGACTAACAACATAACCCCAAATGGAAAGTTTAACTTCCTTATCCTTCCCTTTCTAGGCTTGTTGTTTTGTTTTTGTTTTTGTTTTTTTTTCAGGTTCTCTGGGGACTCTCTTCATCATGACTGTTCCTTAGAGCAGAATTCAATGTCAGAACAGCTGCTTCTTTTATCTATTTGAATTCCTCAAACATCCTAAACCATTTTCACTCTACCCTGATTGTTCAGATCTATTTCTAATAGGCCTACAAATAACACTATCAACTTGAGAGTAACTACAGCACTCTTTTCCAACCTGTTAGGCTATAAAATAGATACTGTGCTACCAGATCCAATTTTCACCAAGTTCCAATAATCTTTCAGCAGCGACAATATTTTAATAGGTCCATATTCTTATTTCAAGGATTTCTATTTCAAAAGTCAGCATAGCTGTTGGATTTTCCAGATAACTCCTCTGATCTGTCTGGGTTCTTTACTTGCATCTGGCACTGACATTTACTCTACCCAGAATCAGTCTCCCTCAGATGTTACTCATATTCTGGAGGAGATGGTAACAAACACACCAGCAGACAGGTTTGATAATCTAGGCCATTCACTGCTTGTTGCTTTAAAATCCTCCGTTTACAATGCTCTCAGAAGTTCAAGGAAGCTCAATAAAGACACAGTGTGTTTTAACTTAAATTTATTCTCACCATGGCTAATTACAGTTATAGCTCCTTTAATATATAAATGATGCGCAAAATCCTACAGAGTCCCAGTGATGAAGAAATTAAAATTAGAAATTTCATTATGCTGAAGTATAATGAATTCTCTTGTGGTTTATCTGCTCTCTACACTTAACTCTTCCCTAAACAGCACTATTGATATATAAACACTTTGTACACAACTATGCTTTTTTTTTAAAAAAAAAAAAGGAGTTGTAAAAAGAGGGTGCCCTTTAAAAGTAAACATTTACTATGCCATGGTACTGACCTACAGTGGTATTTCCTACGCTTAGTACACACAGTGCAGTAATATATTTGTATCTTAAATTTTCCACTCTAACTGTTTATCATTAATGTACTTCTGCTTCATAAAGGGAGGTTAACAGCAAGAAAGTCTCCTTCTGCCGTTCAGGATTGATAACACAGCAACCACAGTCCTTTATAAAAACAATAAAGTGGTATTACTTTCTATTCTATTCTCTTCACCCTTTCACCTATTGCTACACCGCCGCAAGCCACACAAAGAAGTTAATGTTTTCTAAGTTAAACAACGGGCTCTCTGCTTATCTGAAAACTTAAGAGTGGTGCAACTTCCAGCTACCTCGGAGCAAGCACAGTGCCTAGCAACCCTGCAAAATGCAAGGGCTTCAGGTTTAAGTCCTGTCGCGTGCCTTAGAGCGAACATTCCCAGCCTGAGCAGGCATGGCCAGCACCCTTCCTCCCCGCTGCCTGCTTGCACTGTAAACTGTGCTTCAAAACGGCTAATAAAGCCAAGCTGCGTAAGGGGCGGCGGGGAGGGAAGCAGATATTTGGGCCGGGTCCAGGCCCACCTACCGGATAATCCCGGTTTACATCCGACAGCTGTTTATACTTACCTGATGCGTGGCAGGTGCAGGACAAAAGGGTCACACAGCCCCCGCAGCACCTGCTGCCTCCACCCCATGCCCAGGACACCTGGCGGCACCCAAGCAGCTTCCAGCACCTCAGCCTACTCCTGGCAGCAGGTCAGGGGGAGCGTGGTCCACCACCCTTGCCACCGGGCTGTGCCCCTCTGAGTCAGGGAGGCCCTGCAGAGAGCAACCACCATCCTGCCCTTGGCTCACTGAGGGCAGCAAGGCAGCTGGGGAGGCAGCCTGAAGGATGAAGATGCCCAGCTGAAGGAGCTCACTCAGCTTCCCTGGTTCCTGCTGCCCAATTTGGGATAGGGGTTCCTCCACCTGACACACTGGCTCAGGCAGCTCCCCATGCTCTACACCAAACACTGCCATGCAGGAATTACCAGCCCACCATGGCCCCCTCAGTGCCTCCTCCAAAACACACTTGGAGAATTACTCTGGCTGTGGGGAGTGAAAAGCCAGCTGTTGGTGCTCGTGAGTTTCCTTTGGCTCAGTCTTAAAAACCTCAGAAGGTTTTTCATTTTAATTTGCCCAAAGCGCACAGTAAATGTGCACACAGTTTTTGGAACAAGTTCTCAAGGAAAAAAGAACAATAATTTAGGTGCAACGGTCAGAGGGCTGGAGATGTCACCACTCCTTGTTCTAAGACAGCCATTTATTTAATCATCATTGTGTTGTGCTAATTTTGGTGCCCCTTTAATGCACTCTGCCCAAATAATTCTACATGAAATATTATTGGCAATGCTATGTTACAGCCAACAATGCTTTCAAACATTTTCCAGCCAGCCATAGTCAAGAGTCCTTGATGAACACAGCTGCCAGTCTTTCTTCCTCTTTCACAGGTGAAACAGAAACATGCAGGACAGGAAAGAACTGGGAAATGAATGACCAGGCCTAAACATTACAAGATGTAGGACTAAGGCAACACAGAGACCCAGGAAAAAGAGGAAGAAATGAAAAAGCAAAACCAAAACCACCCAAACAAACAAAACAAACAAACAAAAAAACAACCAAACAAAAAACAAAATACCACCAACAAAAGCCCAAACCAAGCATGATGGCCACAAGTGCTACTTTTATATAGGACCACAGGATGATGTTTTCATGAATGTAATTTAATGAACTAAACTTACTAAATGTAATTTAATGAACTAATGAACAGCTCTGAGCATTTTTGTTTGCCTGGAAGTCCATGAACTTGTGCAATTAATTGAACAAAAGCCTCTGCTTATTTAGGGGGGAAATCACAGAGCTAGTTTCTCCAGATTAAGAAAGAGAATCCAAGATCGTTTGATCTAGTATCTCACATCTATCATGGGAGAGAAACAAACAAGAGAAAAAAAATAAAAGAAACAAAGAAAGCTTAGAAACCCTTAGAACTATCTATAAGTCTTACAAAAGAGGGAGCAGTAACTGCCTTCACCTGGAGGTTGGGCAACACACATCTGAAAAAACATTTGGTCAAAGAGGTAGAGATGCTAAACCCAGTTCAACCTGCAGTGCATTTGACCAACTTTTCAGAAATGTTAATTATAAAATGTTCTTATTGCAATTAGTACCTGACCAAAAAGACAAAACTACATAATTCCATAATTGATACTCCAGAGGGGGGGAAAAAACAGCTGTTGGTGCTATTAAAAGAAAAATAGAGTAAAACACGTGGAAGCACAGGAGCACTGTAGAAAAAAACTAAATAGTAAATAAACCTCACTTCAGCACACGGAGAGACTTTTACTGTTAGAAGAATCAAACCCTACACAAAGCCACTCAGAACCCAAGGAGAGATAGCTTTTACAACATGGTGTTAAAAACATGACAAATACCCTGTTCAAGTACATACCTTAGTCCAAACAGTGTACCCAGTAATAATATAAAATTAACAAACCAACTTTCTGAAGTATTTCATAGAAGATTCAGCACTTATATATATTAGTTGCAGCATGATCATTACAACTACATGAACAATTGTGAATGACTAAGTAACCATAAGCAGCTGATAGGGCACAGCCAAACTAGGACCAGATTACATTTGTCACGGAGCACTTTAAATGATTATCCATTACTACAGCGAGAACAGGAAAAGATGATGAAAGCAATATTTCCTATGAAAATAAGACATACAATATTTGAAAAGAAATCCAAAAGTAATCTTGCAATTAAACATGGATATCGCAATCAGTAATCCAACTAGAAAAATGGAAGTTTCCAGAAATGAGACTGTGTAAGTTTGGTTTACATTTTTGCATTTTACACAATAGTAGCATATATTCTTTTCTTAATGCCATACCATAATACAATAGAAAGAAACTCCTCCCACTTAACAATATCAAATCAATGGTAATTTATACATTTCTTGTAGTAAATTGGCCAGGAGTATGGGGAGGTTTATCCTACTTCTTATGACTGAAGAAGTTAACACACTTTGCAGCCTGCCCTGCTGGTAAAGAGCTAGGACACACATTAGATCAGACCAATTAACAATTAAAAAATCCCTCCACAGAAAGATCTTCAAAAATCTGTCCCTGCCTGAGCAGGGGCATGGGACCAGAGGATATCCAGAGGTGCCTTCCAGCCTCAACCCTTCAGTGATTCAGCTTCCACATAGGAAAACATGACATCAGCTCAGGTGTTATTTGAGGTTTGGCAAGGTCCTACGAAGGTGGTATTATGTACACTTTCATCTATAAACTATGCTAGGGAATTTTCTGAATACTTTGGGGAAAACAGATGTATTCACACTGAATTTAAGTGTCTCGTTTAGGTGTCTAAAAAAGGAGATTATTTACATGTATAGTCAGTTACCTATACAGTCAGACTCAGTCAGTGGAGACTGAGCTTTAGTTCTTAATTCCTTCATGTCTTGGGTAGGTAACCTAAGTGCATAGCATACTAAGAGAAACCAGAAAGCAATTTTCTTCTTTCTTGGAACAAACTACCTCATTTTAAAAAAATGAAACTATGGAAAATAACTTGTAATGTGTTTAAAATCCTGTTTTCTTGTATCATTTTCTGTCAGTTTGACGAAATGCTTAAAAAACTCTGCAAGATACAGACTTACGCACATTAAGCCAAAACTGTTCAATTATACCTCTGAAGTCAAATAAATGCATCTTTAAGACTGAAACCCACCGCATCAGATGAAGCCTACCAACATTATCTTTCCTTTACATTGTTCATTTAATGGCAAAAAAATCCAACTTGCACTCTCTGTGCTGAGAACTGAAAACCCAAACCACTGCTTTAAGTGGAAGAGCAAGATTCAGGGAACAGTAGAAACATTTAAGTCTTGCAGGCTTTTTGCAGGATTTAATTAAAAGCTGCAAGACATACTTATGGATATGTCCTTTTGAAAGAATTCATGCCTTTGGCATGTAGTAATATATGAGACCTCAGCCACTCAATAGTTCCTTGTATTACTGCCCAGTTTGTCTTACTGTTGCATACATTATGGTTAATATTAAATGATTTCATCTTTAGTGTGTACCTGGGGGGGGGAGGGGGGACTGCCCACTGGGAGGAGCTTTTGTGCCTTCCTAGCACATATTTCTGCCTTCTACAGCCTTGTCTGCATCAGAAATCTGGAACCAGGAACTCCCCGTAAGTAATCGCAAGAATGACCGTGACAAGTAACACGGCTCAGGTATTCTTAAACAATGCCGTCATCGTAACACCTTCAAAGGTTTCTTGATTTCTAGATTTCCCCTTACTCATGTCTTAGTCAAGATTGGCAGAGGACTAAGACATGTCTAGCCAGGAAGCATTTTAGATAATTATCCGTACCGAAACAATGGAAGGGTAAGTTTGTACTTCTTTTTCCAGTGGGCCTACCCAACAGCAACCTGGATGTACAGTGCTGTTTAATGATGGCATGTTAGCATGCATTGTGCACCACATTCAGGAAACTATTAAGGATACTAATCACCACACAGACTAGTTCAAAATTAACATATTTAGGAGAAGCTCTCTAGTGTGTTCAGACAGTGAGTCATCTAAAACCAGAAGAAGCTAGTGCAAATGAAATGCTAATTTCCCCCCAGACAGTGAAGCTACACCCTCTGTGTATTTAAGGTCTTTTGTTGCATATGAACATTTGAGTTTATTCTCTCAGACTACAGAACAGTGTGGACCCTTGAAGAGTTCTTGGCTATTTCTTTCCCATCTGAATCAGCACTGGGGGAAAAAAAGAAGGTAAAAACCTTACAGTTCCACAAATGTAACTGTACACAAGATATGCATTTCCACAACTCAGAACCCACACACTGCTGATGCCACAAAAATAGCTGCAGTTATTCTTCAGATGTTCCCTCAGCACCAAAATAAGCAATGCAGACTTGTTTGTCTATCTTCTCTTCCACCTCACTTACAAAACTATATCAGCACTTTTGAGTGCTGAGGAGTAGGTCTGTTCTATAATAAGAATATGTAGGACATCCCCTTCCTCAACAGACCTACTTTCCTGTATGTATGGAAAATGAACTGAAACTATTCCTCTCCTCTTACACTACCCCTTAGATCATACTCCAAAAAGAAGACAACATTTTTTTTTTCTACAACCAATGAATCATCAGAAAGAATCAACTAAGTTTTAGCCCTGCATATCCAAGAACTCCCTCACATTGAATATGCTCCCCACTCTATATGCAAGTATTTAATAGTGCATTATATACTCTGATACATTAGTGTTTCTACAGTCAATATTCTGATTACAGTAAAGTTGTTAAAGTACAACATAACATACTTGGCTAGCATAGCTCACTGCTTACAGCATGTCAATCTGAAAGCATACAGCTTGATATTTAATTCTCTGAAATGAATATCATCGTGACAATTGGAAAATAGAGGATTTTATTCTGAATCACCTAAGGACAAACAAAGTAAAACCAGAAATCATCACAACATCATAAAATAAATTTTCATATTGGAAGTATCTCTTAGAGAAAAAAAGTCAGCAGGTTCTCTAAATGTGCTCTTCAAGTTAATACCTTTTGGCAGGATAAAGCTGTTCAAAGAAATAAATCTGAGATAATAACCACTGCAATGGTATTAACTGACTTTTTTTCAGGCTACTTTAATCTTAAAGTCTGTCCAAGAAATTAGCAGAGCACATACATGTGACTTACTGGCAAAAGAGAAAAAGGGAGGTAGTTGAGCCAAAATTATTTTTTCATAACATTGCTGCCCTCTTCTGGTTTAAAATATCTCAATCTCCATATTTCATATATTAACTAATCCACCTCAGCTAATTACATTACATTTATATGGAACATGTTCAGAATTAAAAAATTAATTTAGATTAACACACAAGCAATTCTGACATGCTAAGAGTCCCATACACCTTTAGCTGTTATGATTTGAGAGTTGTGAATTAAAACCTATTATTAAAATTGATTGCTAGTATAATTTTTTAAAATTAACTGTTGATCTAAAGTGCAAGAGTCAGCTTTGACACCATGACAGGTGTCAACTCCAGGTTATCAAGAAAAGAGAAAACCAACAGAAGAATTTGTAAGTGCTTATTAAAAAAGTATAAGATGTGGAATCAAATTTTGTATCTATTAAGGTATATGCAGGTAAATACAGAGTTTTTACTTGTTCCATTACAAAAATATATTCAGCAAATGCAATTTATTATAAACACAGTAATTCATATTTAAAAGAGTTTATTGTGTGTTTTAATGTGAACTAAGCAGTTTTCATACTGCCAAGATCCAGAAAACCAGGCAGACATAAATAAGATCTACCCTTCTTTCCTGACAAAATATCAAACACCTCAGTACAGAATTCCAAAATTCTACTGGAGATGGAAAAGTTAAAATATATTGTCAAACAAATATAAAGAAGTTTTTCATTAACAAGTTTTTCATTAACAACACCAAGTATTTATAGCAACTGAGTCATCAGTCACACAGAGAAGTTGCACCGTAGTGAATATTTCACTTGACCTACAGATTCTACGCAAAAATAAAACCCCTTTCTCTTGCTGCAGAAGTCAAATTTCTTATGTTGAAAGATTTCAATATAACAGCTCGTTTTTGTGCTAAGACTGCAAATTATATCAGTGCAAGCCACTACAGTCCAAAACTAGTCTGTCTAGAATCAACTAACTTTTGAAGTTATGCCTTTGTTTCAGTTTCTTTGTTTTTTTTTTGTTGGTTGTTTCATCAGCTGTTACAGATTTAAAGGATTCATCTTGATCTTTAAAAACGTAGCATATATACTCTGGAGGATGGAGAAGAAGAGAGATCCCTGGAGTTTGAGAGCTGCTGCTTCCATTTAACTTGAAAATGCCATTGCTATGGACAGTTGCCACCTCATATCACAAGCCAAGAGAAGGCAAACAGAAACAGGACCAGAGGCTTATGCCTGCAAGGCCAAAATAGGCTCTTTTTCTCTGGAGTGAGACTTGTCTATCTAGGCACGCACGACAGAGAGGACTGAGGTAGAAGCAGAAATTGTATTTAAAAGACAAACACACATAGTAAAATCTTGCAAGCTACAGTCTTGTCTGAAAAAAAAATGTGCTGCTGTTTTCCACCCCAAAACTGAACTTCCCTTGATTTAGGACAGAAACACCTAAGATATTTCTTGCCTAATAGTAAGCACCTTGCTAGCTGTCATGGACACTAGAGTAAAGCTTTCTACCAAAAAAAACCAAACCAAACTCTTTCATATTTCAATTGCTGATTAAAAAACACAATTTTACCCCCCACCCCCAAAATCAACCTAGTTCTCAGCTGAGGTTCCTAAACAGAACACACTTGGGCCTTTCTCACTGGTCACGAAACAGAAAGAAGGAAGGAGGAAAAGCTAACTGAACACCAGGCATTAAAATTAAATTCTAAGGGTAGCTCATGGGGACAGTTAAAAAATGCCAGCATTGTTCTCAGTCCCTGAAGTTATAACTGGGAACAGCATAACAGCATAGACAAGGCTACGTGGGTAAATGGACTCCAGAGTCTTTGCAAGGATATGAGATACACAGCTGTACATTACAAAGTATCACCATCTCCAATGCCCATTTAAAAGACTAATGCATATAAAACATGGTCTCTGTCTTTTGATTCCTATTAGAGACAGAAACATGAACAAAAGAGTCATCTTGGACCCCATACCCTGAACACAGAGAAAAATTAATATATGTGGTAGTAGGACCAAAAAAACCCCGAAGCCTCATTGCTTCCCTTGAGTGTTCCGAAACGTTCCACCTTAGTAAAGATCAGTGGGATAAACACAATACTCCAGTACACTAATCAAAAGAACTATTTCAAGTGTACTGAGAGCAGCACATCCAAGAGTTGTACAGCCTCTCAGGTCACAGGCTGCTGAGGTAATTTATCCACCACCAAGCCATGAGATGCTGATACATTCCTCTGATAAAGGACTGCCACCAAATTAATTCTAGAAAAAGGATCGCTCTGCTTTCATTCTGCAAGGGTTCCCAGAAGTGACATCAATGACTTAATAACATTTAGAACTGACTGGCTTTTGTCAAGCTGATGTCTTTGCCATCCACAAATACTTTTTTCAGTCAAAGTTTACAGTGACTAAAATTTTATGTTCTATGTATGTGCAGCATAGATTATCACCCTACTTGCACACACATTTATTTTTAAAATTCCATCGTTTCTGTCCCCAGAGTAATCACTTTAGGATGTGATGGGTTTTTATGGCTACCTCATAAATCAGCATTAACTTCCAAAATCTGGGTTTGTTTGGTAACTTAAGTTGAACAGCTACCAGGAGCCACCTCAGACATTTAGAATTGTTTTTATACCTGGACAGATTTTTTTTTTTTTTTAAACTGTAACAGGGCAGGCTCCAGTTAAACCTTCTGGGTGAAATTTATCCAGTGTATTACTCCATTGACTTCCCTGTACTTACATCAAGTGTGAGCCTGACCCTGGTGCACACTATTAAAATTTTATAAAATTCAGATTCAGCAATGTTCTTTTTTAATTATTATTAGGGAACAAGTAGTGCAAAATCATATAATGACTTATAGGAGCAGGAGAAAACCTGAGATTATTCGAAATGTCAAAGATGTATAAAAGATGCATTAAAACAGAAAAGCTATATAAAGCACAAAACATTTCACAATAATACAATCTGACTATGGCCCTCAATCCAGTAAATGCTTTGGAAACATTGCACTGTCAGACAAGTAAATGTAAACACACAGATCAGCTACCAAATGCAGATGAATACGAGGCATCTAAGATACATTAAGCCTCCCCTAAATGAAATTGCAGCCAAACCGCATGTGTGCCATATCCAGCACATTTGAAACATGTGATGTTCTCGTGTGAATAGTGTCCTTGGAGGCACCAAGCTCCTATTCCTTTTCTAAATTTGAAAATATACATTCCTATTTCCCATAGTAATTACCACAAATGAATGACAGTTGTCATTTTCTAGTTTGCACGGTGATTCCACTGTTCAAAGACACTCGCAGTGTTTTCAGCTATCAACCATTTGTTCCCATTACTTACTTAGAAGAAGAAATGCAAGTAGTGTAAGGCTTACAGATTTCCACCCAAGTAAGCACAAAATACATATGCCTGCCTGGAGGAATTCTTAGTATTTTTCATCACCCATTTAAGACACATACATATCAGTACAGACAACTAATACATGCACAAAATCTACAAATATTAGTTACTGCCTTAAAATATAAATAGAGCAGATTTTCCTACAAGCCATTTTGAGAGATGGTTAAAGACATACTGCACATATGTGTGAGTGAGCTCCAGAAGGGTGTATTAATACATTCTACTCACAAGAGCTGCTGTTTTGCATCACATCTACTGCAGTGTTTGGGGCTATACCCAACTAGAAGGGGAGGAGCTGCTGAACAGACCAAGGGCTGTTCCAAGTCTGTGCAGTCCAGGCTTGGAGGATAGTAGAATTAATGAGGAAAATGAGAAGAAAGCAGATGGTGCTGCAGTATTTTTTCCTACATATTTGCCACCTCAAGCGGTTTCTATACAGGCAAAGCCCCGGGGCCCCACCTGGTAGACATATAATTACCCTAAATGTGCACTTATGTTTCATTACACCTTAACCATCACTATGCACACTGATTACAAGTATCAATCCATTTCATTTTCATACACCTCTGCAGTTGTACAGCATTCAACTGTGAAAATTCAGCACTCTCGTCACTTCTAAAACAAGGCCCATGCTGATAAACAGCAGTGGGCAAATTATTTGTCACTCTGTAGGGTGCCAGTAGGGTTTGATAAGGATGACATCACTCCCATTTTACCAATAACAATGACACTAACAAGAACATGTAATCAGCAAGCCTCAGTGCTTGGTCTAGCTGTGGCAGGTGCAACTCTTTTTATGCTGCGAGTAAGCCAGCCAGCATTAGCTTCCAGCACAAGTACAAAAGTATTTATTTTATCAGAATGTTAAGCAGAAGTTGGCTTCCATAAGGCACTGCAGCTGCTGTCGCTGCTTCTACAGATGCTTTCATTAATTTTATCAAGGACATACTGAAGTAAGTGCTTGATCAGCACAATGGCTATTTAGGAACAGCTGGAGAAATGAAACAATTAGCTTAAGCCCAATATGCAAATAAAATAATTATTTTTTTTAAATGCATTAAAATATATGTAAAATGGAGCGCAAATCTTTATGAAGCAAGAGTTGCAGTGGGGATAGGAAAGAAAATAAAAGCTTCACAGCTCTAACTTTACTGTATCTAAATAAAATTCCAGTATCCTGTAAAATTACCCATGTCACAGAAATTTTAACATTATAATACCTACTTAGGTACTTGAAAAAGTAAGTTAGAGTGAAGGATACTGCAGTTCATAATACACAAGCATGAAAGTGACTTTAAAATCCTTACAGAATCTTCATGTTAATATTTGCTGTGAAGAGATATTTTGAAACAGAAAAGTAGAAATATTAAAATATGATTTGTTTTATGACACCTTTACTGCTTGGAATATCTAAAGGACCAAACACAGTACTTAATATATAAGATATAAATTATGTTTTATTTCTCCTTCTTCAGAAAAAAAACACTCATATCATGCTCTAACAAAACATTAAAAAAAAAAACAAACAACAAATGCTTGCTCCTTCTTCAAACTCTCATGGATAAGCAAACACTGGTATCTGGTTGATTAAACCTCAAAGAAAATTTATATGCCTATGTTTGCAAAAAAGCTTTCCACCTAACAATGAAAGCTGAGTAGCTGAAGTTTCATCTCCCTGCATCTTCAGGGCCATTCAGCTACCACTCCTCACAGATTTCTTTCTGAAAGAAGAGCAACAGAGAAATTAATGCTAGCTTTATTATCGTCTTTGCTTCTGCTCAGGATAATCAGAGTTTTCTGCAACACTATCATTCTGTCTCATTGCTGCAGCCTGGGAAAAATATGAGCAGATGCAGGTACTAATTTATTTACAAAGAAGGAAAAAGAAACAGTCCTGGGGAATGGTAAGAATAATAGAGAATGTTCTTCACAGCAGAAAATCCGGCGCAGGACGACAATAATTGCTTTTGTAAAAGGGCTCTGGGTAATGTCACTGAAGTCAGCTCAGCCAGATGCAGCGTGCCCACTGCAGATGTGACAGACTATCCTGTGCTGCCTTCAGAACAGGATTCAGCAGCGGGGAGCTGCAGCAGGCGTGCCCAAAGGAATCACTCTTATGGTGTTGTGAGTTAGTTTTGTCCAGACATGCCATTTGAATCTCTCTTATTTTTACACCCAAGAGTGGTAAGATGCTTCTCCTTGTATGGAAGACAGAAAAATCTACTCACAGAAATCGGAAAGCACAAAAGTAGGAAGAAAAGATAAGTCTGCTATACCCTTCCAGTGGCTGAATGCACTTGACATTTACCAGGTTTAGCAGAAAATGTATTTATTCTAGCTAATTACCTGAAGTAGTCTGCAAGTACATGTATTTCCAGTGAACATGAAATACATCTCCATAGACTAAACACAAGGTCTTTAAAACCCCCAGCGTTTCTAAGCAAGAACATCTCCACTGGTAATGAAACAGAACTTCCCTGAACTCTTCATTAACCCTTCCTCTCTCATATCCTCCAACCAGAAGCTCTACTTATTCTGCTTTGCTATAATAAAATGCGTTCTACACAAAATTCTGATCATGTCACTGGTGTTCAAATAACAGTACTCAGCCCATCTGAAGAAGAATCACATACTAATATAAAATTAGCTTGTGTGAATAATGCAGCCCCCACAAATTTTAGTTTAAATACATAGAGGTAAGCTTTACTATTTGAGGAGTATTACATATTAGTTTCATTAGACAGGTCTCTGTTAAGTAAGTGCTATGAGTATTTGTAGCTGTCTTCCAGTGAGACTCTGCATGTTAAAAATTACATTTTTTAAGAAGAGTTATTACTAATGCTCAACTTTTGTTCCAAAAGTATGTCTGTCAGCTTATTGTTTATCCAAACCCAATGAAAAGCTCTTACTCTGGTAATGAGTAGGATTCCTACTGTGCAATCAAAAAGAAAAAGGGTGGGGGAGGGGGGAAGGCAGCTGGGAAACTGGATTTTTCTGCTCTGCAGAGTATTCATACAGATTAAAAATCGTATGTTTTATCTACATGTAGCAAATTTAATTTTGATATACACATATCTACCCTGTCCTGCAAACAGCTTCATTTTCTTAACCATTACCTATTCCTTTCCTTAAATCATTTGGAAATTTCTGAGGTTTTCGCCACAAACTGATGGTCTTTATGGTGAGCTAACCACAAAACAAGTCTTAAAAAAATCTGGTCAAGAGGGAACACCTTGTTCCAATCCCAGAAAGCCCAAATGAAATGCCCCTTCTCGCTCCTCGCTGGGCAGAGTTACTTAGCTAGAGAAGTGCCTACTCCAAGCACAGGTACTTTTCAACGGTGACACGGACAACTCAGATCTCACCTTTAAAATTTACCAGGCTTGGGGAGGTCCCATTTTTTCTGTCATCACCGCAGTTCTCACCACAGTTTGATATGAAATGGATCTGGCAGATTTTGCTAAAACTTACTTTCGGTGGAAACCATTAAGCCATTTTCATAACAAGAAGGACATGTTCAGGTTAAGGAAAGAAGTGCTTTCAAATATTTTCTTCCTCTTCACTGTGACATCAGCAGACATGTAATTTGAGAAACTGACACTATTTAGCCTGTTCTCCACAACAGATCCAGACAGATGAGCTAATATCCATTTCACAGTGAATTTCAGTGCAATCCACGTAACTGTAACACAAAGGTTGGCTCCAATGTTTCAGGGAAAATACATCTGTCACACGTACTCCACCTCTGATTACCTCTCAAACACAGGACCCAAACTTATTTCTAGACAAGGCATTTCAGCATCA
The DNA here is from genome assembly GCF_003031625.1 of Empidonax traillii. Classification (NCBI taxonomy): domain Eukaryota; kingdom Metazoa; phylum Chordata; class Aves; order Passeriformes; family Tyrannidae; genus Empidonax; species Empidonax traillii. The sequence continues at coordinate 9,903 of NW_020956675.1, read as the reverse complement.
ATTTCCTAATTAGTTTTTTAGCACCGTTTTTTCTAATTTATTTTTGAAAGAGAAAAAATAAATTGCAAGAGGAAAGAAAGCAATATTCACACACCTTGCCCTTCCCCCCCATGATTTGTACTAGAGCATCCTATAAGTAATGACATGTTTTTCATGTCCTTTCCACTTGGTATATCTGCAGCATATAAGGCATCCATGTTTTGTCACCAGCATAACAGCTTCTGATAAACTAGTTTAACAGTGAAGTAAAAAAATAAAATGTTTCTCCTCAAAAGTTTCCAGATGACTGACATGCATTAAACTCAGAACTAAAAACTGATATAAAAATACTTTCTAGACAACTTGGGAAAAAAAAAAATCTACGTGTACAGAAGCATGTTGAAGTTCACAGTTCACTACGTATATACAATTTTTCAGGTTGTGTACAAAATCAATGCAAAACTAATAGACCTTCATCACTATCCTCCACTAATACTGAAGAATGAAAGAGTCATAAAAATAAGTAATGGGTTTTGTTACAAGCAGAAACTCCCATCATGTTTTTTTTATTAGGAATAAAGACTAAAGAAGTTAGTTCTGTTTGGAAATAATTGAATGTACAAAAGGATTTCATTTCTAACATACAACGCAAATAAGATCTTGTGTATTTTAATGCAGCAAAAAGTTCACAGTTCTTGAATATTTTACATTAGATTCTCTCTCCTTTTTTCATCTGCTAAGTTAGTTGTGCAAAAAATTTGAGAAAAAAATATCCCTGTCCAGAATGCCTAGCAGCACGGCCATAAACACTTTCCACTTTTGAGTACCTCTGATATTTGACAGCTCTACGAGCACTTGAACATCATTTATCACGTTTATTTTTAATAGCTCTCCCTGGGCACAGCTGCCTTGGATGCCAATCTTCTTTTCTTTTGCCTCCTGTAAATATTTGAAATAGCTATTCATTAACAGTTGCAGACTTATTCGGCACTGCTGTACTGCTTGTGAACTGGAAATAGCTTTTATTTTTCTCTCCCTATCTTCTGGCTGATCTGAAAAAAGCCTGCTGTTTAGGTTCAGTCTGTCAGGATTTAAATTATGCTCCAGCTGAGAGCTAATCAAGGGTATCTGACCTGGTTTACAAATAAACTAGGAATAAGAACATTATTTTTTTCCTTTTTGCTTTGGGGCATTGGGCCCATATATGAAAACAAACCATTAACAGGTCACAAATACAGTTACCCTAAATTAAAGCAGAAACAACTGGTCCTCACAGGTATCTTCCTAAAGGTTCTGGAGTATTCTGAACCCTGACTGACAGCTCTTACACCTCACTTACATGCAGCATTTGAATTTCAGATTTCAGTACTTTTGAACAACTTACACAGCATTGAGAAGGCATATATTTAAGCAATCAAGACGCCCTGGTGTGCACATCAGGAGTCCCACATATCTGTACAAATCACAGATTTTATTTTCATGGGGAGATATTGCAGAAAAAAAAAATATTCTGTGTCATTCATCGTGATTGCTCCTAATCTACTTCCACATACAACCAAACTGTGCAGAAGCCATCTCTCTAACATCTGAACTTATTAAGTTGTACAAAACTCTTCAAAAGTGCATTTTAAGACCAGTTTTCTTTGATTTTAGACAGGGGAGGCCACAAAGGTGCATCAGTGCAAATCGCACCAAAGTTATCATTTCTGTAGCTCTCAATAATGAAATCAAAATCTTGAACATCAGACACTTCTTCACGTAAGAGGGCTTAAAGACAAGAAAACTGCAGCCATGTCTTGTTTAATGAAAAGAGCCATTGAAGGGTCCAAAAAATGTAACACTTTCCCTCAGAAGGCTGCTAGAGCTACAGAATATATTTTGTTTAAAAGAAGCGTTGGTCAACCAGTCTGACTTCATATTAAATGCCATGAATAATTCCAGGGCAGCATGCAAGTAGTGTTTTCTTCTACCTAGTCCTGACCTGTTATTTCAGGAGCAATCACAATCACCGTAGCTTTACTTTAAAACATATTGACTTTTGTCTTTACATGGTCAGAAATACCCTGGGGAAGGCAAAAAGAAGTGGCAACAGTTAACATTGAGGGATATCCGTCAGATCTCTTGGACCAAGCAGGCAAGTTTATTTTTTATAAGATACATTTAATATTCTCCTTGTCTCAACTGGGCTCATCACCACCTAGTTTTGCTCTCACTATGACTTCTCTGAATACAGCATGAAAGATTAGACAATTTCTTCTTTATAACTTACACTTGTTTACACTTGAGATACGCTGTGAGTTGAGCTTAATGTTGAAGTTTCTTGCTTCTGTAAACTGCACCCTTTTCATTTAATCACACAGCACTTTTAAAGGTCTTCAGAAGCAAGTTATCTCAGACCAAAAGAGCTCTTAGTTTGCTATTATAATAATCCTAAAAGTTTCAATCTCATATTAGCATTAGATACGAAGATGACAGCCTTGAATCACAATGGTACTGCACAACATACCAACGAGACCATCAATACTGCAAAACCCAACCTAGACACATAAGGTAAGCCCTCAGTACAAAAGGTGATAGAGAGCAATACTAAAATTAAAAGGCACACTTCACCTAAAATAAACTGGGGGAAATTAGTCACTTGCTGAAATACAGCTTAAAACCAGTCATGAGTAAGACCACTAGTCAGTTTAGCCTAGTGTCCTTTATACACACTAAAGATGGCCTATACTGTACCTGGTAGATCTCTGGTGCAACAGGGCGCATCATATTTGTTAAATAAACAACTTGGATTCTGGTCACCACATCTGTTTCACAGCAGAAATTGCTCATGATATTTTCACAGGAGCTATGGAAAACTCCAAATAGCTGATTGCAGTATAGCATGCAGATGAGTATGATTAGTACTCTCACAGTGTTTTGAAAATATTTCTAGTCCAGGTTTTAAAAAATCAGCAGTAAATACATGAGCAAAATATGTATTACCAAAGAAACACAAGTTCCCATAGCTGAACCAATATTTACAAGTGAAAAAAAAAAATGCTGAAAAAATCCAGTACACCCATGGTTAAGAAGCCACATAAAACCAAACTTTTATTCTCAAACCAAATTAAAGATACAAATTTTCCTTTTCCTAAAAATAAGATTAATTAAAAAGATGGACCATGCTTTAGTTTAACTGCTTTTAAACTCAAGACTAAATACACACAAACCTAACTTTATCTGCCTGGTAAAGTCTTGAACTAATGGCTGTGGCATTGCTGAACCTCATGTTTTACACTCCATTTCAAATAATGCAAACTCAACTTAATTTATAAATAAAATTAACAATGCTATCCAGCTTTCCTCTGCTGCTGCTGTTCCACTGAATAAGCACAGAAAGAGCATAACATACACTACTCTTGTTTAAATAAACAGATTATAAAAAAAAAAATAAAGCAAACATCAGATTTGTGAGCTCTTCTCAAGTAGCCACAAATCAGCCAAACATTCTGTTAGCAAGCACGAAGACAAGAGTGTGTTGCAACTCTCCCTTCTTCCCTTCTCCAGTTAAGGTTTATTCTGCCTTTGGAGGAGGAGAGGAGACACCCCAGTATGTCCAGTCTTACAAGAAGGTTTGCAGGGTCGTTTTTTATCCCACAAGCTACAATAAACTGGCATAAGAAAAAGCAGCTCAGTGAGGAGAGAAGAGCTTGGGTAGATCGCTACACCTTGTTTTCCTGACATCCCTCCAATGCCTTTCTCCAAAGGTCCACTGGGACTTGGCAGAATTGTGCTTCTATAACATCAGAATCTGGGAAGGTTCAACTTTTCTCAGTTACTAATGTCACCCCTTCAGGTTTCTAAAAAGGCATTCAGTTTTACCCCAGATGAGTCCCCCAGCCTGCTTCAGCCAAGCAACAATCTCAGCAAGAAAACAGGTGGCCTGAGCAAAGGATGAAAACCAAAAAAAAGGGAGGGGGGGGAAGGGAAGAGGGGCATAAAGACGGCCAAGAAATGCTCCTTTTACTTGCAATGGTTGCTTGAACTGTAGCTGAAACTATAGCCTAAGGTTGAAGTAGTATTTTTAATTGTATACATCTCTGCTTTGGCTCCTTTCTATTAAACTTTTGTTTCGAACAAAAATAAAAGGCGCTTTTTTCCCCATAACAATACAAAATTAAACAGACTGGCTGTCATTCAAGGATTTAAGCAGCACAAATGCAAATATCTGAGTAGGAAAATAAAAAGGAATAAGAAGATCAAATTATATAGAGCAAATGTGACCAAAAATTGGAGTTTTCTTTCTGTTGAAAAAAAAAAAATAAATACAACCTTTGTAAAACAGACTTTTCTGGTTCTTTAAACTGCCAAAGCTAAGAGATTAGTGGAGTCTTATTGTCTGTAGAAGTCTAAGTCAGGCATGCAAAATAAGCATTCATGTACATTTTGTAATCTTATTTCCAGCACTGTAAGCTACAACAACCCATGCACAGTCAAAAAGACTTTATAAAAAAGGACCATTACTAGATCAGGTTTGATGGAGACAAAAAGGTAATCTGGTCATGCCATGAGACATTTTGGCAACAGCGTCAATACATCTGGCAAGTTATCTTCTGGACAATGCTTATGTACCTCTGAAAACACTGAAAGAGAGGACAGTATCCTAAACCAAGAATTGTCTGGATTTTCAAAAAATACACATTTTATTTCATATTACAGCATTAATAGGATTTATATTTTGGAACAGACAACCATGATATGAACAACATTTCGAAGCACCAAGGAATCTATTTTTAAAGCTATTCCAACACGATAATCCCCACGGAGGAGAAAATATTACTTTCAGAAACACAAGCCAGCACGTAGAGACTTTGACTCCTGATGACAATCTTCATGTAAACAAGATTTTTTGCAAATTCTAGGGGGATATCTCCTCATTAAATGAATGACCATTCCTTCTTAGTGTATTATCTTCCTTCCAATCTTTCCTAGGTAACAACCTTCCCTCTCTCATCACACACAAGAATCTGGACAATGCCATGGTAGTAAATACACTGACCAACCACTTATTATCCTGAACGCAACGATGTATTATTCTACTGCATTTCTCCTCAGCTGTTTACATCACGACATTATAAGCTCTTTGGGGCCACAGCTTTGGTTTGGTTTGCTTTTTTAAAGGTACACAGTACTTATACAGTAGAAATTATACAAATGGTAAAGAGTGACAAAGTGGTTTTCCTCGGAAGGGAATTGCCCAGGTACAATTTTGCACATTACAACGCATACCTGTAAAAGCTAGTGATTCATTTGTGTCCTAACTGAGGCACGGGCACGATTTATTGGCAAATTAACTCTTCAGTCATGATTTTCTATGAGGCTGTAACATGCACAATTAAATGGATTGAAGGGATTAAAACCTCTATCAACAGCAGAAGAAGGCATTAATACATGAAGCAAAAGAGACAGAGGTTTCCCTTCCTCGTTTCTGATGCCTAGGATCACAGCAGAGCCAGCAGAAAGGAAAACAAAAGGCACGAAATCAGTCTGAGATATAATACAGAGCATGCCTACAAAATCTAACTGGCAATAATCAAGTGAACTTCCATAAAATTCAATAGAAACAAGCCCAAATTTTTTTTTTTTTTTTGAAAGGTGACCTGAGACAAAGTATCTACCACACTAAGGCATCAAGGCCTACAAAACTTTTCAATAATAAAAGTTTTTCTGGTTTCTAAACCTGTCATAAATAACAGGTTTTCCTAAAGTAATTCTTGCAAGTATTTAGATAATCTTAACTAGAAGTATCAATTAAAGTTTGACAGAGTTATAAGGAAATGAAAGCAAGATTATATTACTGAAAGTTCTTGGCAACTATAAAATTAGAAGATGCCATGTTCTACATCCTTAATGAAAATATTAACAACATTTTAAACTAAATCTGAGCCTGCTGCTGATTCTTAGCATTTCTGTGAAAAACAGTGGCATGTTGTGACTCCCAGAACCCTTTGTGGCCAGGGGGCACAGAGACAATCAGTATGTTTCATATTTTGATGACAACATCAAACATACTGCAAGTGCACTGCAGAGTCATCAGCCTTTGGCAAAAGATCTTGAAAACACCGGATTTATTTTGCATAAGTCTATCACCTAGCACGTGCAATAGGTTTGAAGCATTCTGACAGCAGTGGACTGACTGCACATACAACACATCACAAATGCACAAGAATGGCTACATGGCTTTTGGCTCAAAGTCAGCCCACATCTGGCCATCTCGGAAGGAGACCTCAACTCTAACTGCAAAAGACCAAGTAAAAACATGCAAAACAAAGTAAAAACATGCAGAGAAAATTATTTTTTTAAATGCAACTATTTTTAATAAAATAAAGGATTATCATGAAAACCACAGCGATACATTTTACCACTTATTTAAATGTCATAATAAAATGAATGGAGGCAATTTTTAAAAACATGTTAATAATGGCGTTGCCCAAATTCTTATTCAACACTGACCAGCTCGGCTCATTGACCACCACTGTAGGAAACCTGTTCCAGGCCATGAGCACCCTCTTGGTTATGAAGTATTTCCTCATGTCAAGTCCAAACCTCCCCTGAGGGATGCAGCTTTGAGCCACTTCCTGACACTAGATGCCAGAAAA
>NW_020956675.1:0-2975 GCF_003031625.1 Empidonax traillii | reverse complement strand
ATGGCGTTGCCCAAATTCTTATTCAACACTGACCAGCTCGGCTCATTGACCACCACTGTAGGAAACCTGTTCCAGGCCATGAGCACCCTCTTGGTTATGAAGTATTTCCTCATGTCAAGTCCAAACCTCCCCTGAGGGATGCAGCTTTGAGCCACTTCCTGACACTAGATGCCAGAAAAAAGAGATCAGCAACTCTCCCTCCCCTTCTCAGAAAGCTGGAGAGAGCAATGCGGAAAAAAGCTAGACAACTATAACTTTATGTAATTGCCACATTTCTGAAGTACAATTTAAAATAATGCAAAGGAATTCTTTACGCGACAAGACCTGCAGAAGACAAGAGAAATAACAGCAGCATCTTTGTCAACTTGACTGTACAAAAAAGTGCACAAAAAAGACAGCAGGGAATTTTGTTCAGTGCCAAGAGGAAAGCTCACTTAAATTCTAATTTTCTTGCTTGAAAGAAGCTTGAAAATATCTATGATATTGTCATCTACTACTACGAAAAGACACATTTTTATCCTTTAAAAATATCTCTTTGCTATACGGTGTGGGTTATGTGCGTTGAAACATCTGTTACACAGCAGTTCTTACATACCTGAAGACACTGCTTCTAATCACTATTGATGGATTGTAATTATATCTTTTTCTTTAAGGATCATTAGAAAAAAACTACATGCAGCCAATGAAAACTGATTCATTATGCTATCCCATCTAACTCTATGAAATGACAGGCAAGTACCAAAATATTTATCTTGGCCTAAGGATTCCGTGAATTAGCAAGGTCAGAAGGAAAAAAACCTAATACGTTCATAAGACACAAAAGACAATACAGAAAGAATTTTAATAAACTTAACAACAATAATAAAAAACCCTAGCTCTCTAGCTATAGCCAAAAAGCACAGAAAAACAAAGAGAGGTTGTTTATTAAAGTGTCTCAAATACAGCAGCCCAAGCTCCCTGGAATGCGATTTCAAATTATACTTCAGGAACAAGATGAGAATAAAGTCTAATGTCCCTAGAAGTCAGTAAAAAGGTTGGCAGGAGAGGTTTGCCTAAGAAAAACACTGTCACCATTTTCCTCCTTCCTCCCCAGGAAGTTAAAAAACTCAGTTCCCAGACATCAGTGGGTAACAGCGGCGCACTTTTCTTTGTGTTGAATTTGTTATTCAACATGTTGCTCAACGAAGTCTCTTCATCCCATGGCTAGCGTGGAAGAACAGTCAGATTTCTTTCAGGACAGTTGAGAGGAACTGGGAAATAAAATTTAGGACAAAGATGCATGGAAAAAAATGTCTGACTTCTGATAATGCTGAGAGACCATAGAAGTGTCAGTGTGGGTATAATGGGAGGTGCATATACTTACCTGACCAAACACTGACACTTAGAGAGCAAAAACTGCTACCAGTAATAGAGCAGAATGTCTTGACAGTACCTGGTAAGAACTACTGAAACCAAAGATCCTCAGCAAAGCTCAGAGTGATCTGAAAAGCTCTGAAAACCAGTCACATTATATAAAGTCAATCCTTATCATCATGAATAAACATCTGTTTCTAGCAAACTTGTAGAGAGAAAAATATTTAACGCAAATCTCCTTTAAGTTCTCAATACTCCAAAACCTACCAGATTAGGAATAATTGCTAAAGATAACTAATGAAAGCCAAAACTCCAAATTTTATTACTGCTCCTCTGTTTTGTAAGGTCACATGTTGTCAAGATTTCCTAACCAAAGTGCTATTCAGAACAATGGAATAAAAATAAATTACATTTTGCATTTACAATTATCCATCCAGAAGCAATTGTTCCACATAGTTTGAGGAACAGTGTTTCCCAACAAGATGTGACTTTCATTTGAGCACCCTGGTTGCTACCATAAAATAAGCTAATATAGTAGTAATTACAGAGTGCATATTTTAATAGCAGTATATTCCCTGCCACCTGCAACAGGCAGGCAGTGTTAAAGAAGTGTAGTTTTGTAGTGGTAAATGTAGAAGATTTTCATTCTAAACCAGAAAGAAATAACAGCTAACTCCATAAAAATATTTATATTTTTAACTTAGTTTGCTGAAAGGGCAAAAAATTGCTTGAAATATAAAGGATTATCTTTGCCCAGAAAGTCTCTCACAATACGTAAGGTTTAAAAAATCACCAGGTAGCATCTTCTGTTATCCTTTTATGATCATGGAAATTCTGCTTAAGGAAAAAAAAAATAAAAAAAAATCAACCTAAAGTCCTGCAATTTATCCAAAGCCTTCCCAGGACACCACTCCACAAAACATTCAAAGCTCAGGCTTGTTTAACTTTTGTGTCTCCTTGGCACACTGTTCACCAATGGCAGCTATGCCAGCCTCCCACTTCATATACTAAGCAATACCACTTTGTTATCCACAAAGTGACTTTGAGGAGGAAAGAAAGAGCCCTCTCATAACAGTAAATGCAATCCCTAAAATAAAGCATTGAACATGACACAGCACATTTTGAAAAAAAAAAAAAACATACTGATAAATTGATGACCCACCGAAAGTGCTGTACAATCAGCTATAGAAAAAGTCTTTGCACAAATAACCTTACAGTAGACATTTGTTCTCTACTCAAAGACCACTTCACTGTATTTCACAATACTTTTTCTTTTACTAGCTGTCTTACACAAGTCTGCTGTGTACTGTGATTTGACAAGTCTGACAATGTAAAAAATTACACTGCTTACTAGAAGTCAAACTTTACAGAAAAAACATTAAAGTTACATAAGAAAAAACCTCAATAGACTACTTTCAATTTGAGATAGAATCATAGAATCATAGAATCATAGAATAGATTGGGTTGGAAAAGACCTCCAAGATCATCAAGTCCAACCCCTGATCCAACTCCAATTACTATATCATGGCACTAAGGGCCACATCCAATCTCTGCTTAAAAACCTCCAGGGATGGTGAATCCACCACCTCTCTGGGTAGGCTGTTCCAATGCTTGATTACCCT
>NW_020956674.1:98264-103578 GCF_003031625.1 Empidonax traillii | reverse complement strand
GAGACCAAAAAAAAAAAAAGAAAAACTTGTTCAAGATTGCTGACATAGCCCTCCAAACTAGTGTTTGTACAGAATCTATATTGAAAGCCCAGTGTGCTAATCTCCAGTTGTGACCTGATAAAAGCACTGCTTATTGTAAAGGTAGATAGTGCTTCTAAGAACACTCAGGAACCTTATGAGTAATAGGAGAATCTAAAAATAAGACATTAAAAAATATATGCACAGGCTTCTTTTGTATGTTGAGATATATTGTTAGTATAGAACCTCTTAAATCTTATATCTTTAAAGGAATATAGTAGCCAAAAGAAAAACTGGAACATTTATGTTTAGAAGTTGTGTCCTTCGTACTAAACAGTGGTAAGAGTTCATCTTAAAATCAGGAACTTAAAATATTATTGATACTGCATTGCAGTAGTATCACAAGATGAGAAAAACTGCTTTGTTAAATTTCTTTGTAACTATGTGTATTGCTTTCTGTGGCTTCCTTGTAGGCTGAACAAGCAGTGAAAAAGTGGAAGGAAGCAGGCACTCAGAATGCAGTTCCACATTAATGAAGAGGTGGAATTTAAAGCTCAGATTTATACCAAAACTGAGACATTTTTGGATTCAACCTTTTGCTTGTGGCTTATTTCTGTTTCGCAAATGCAATAAATACAGGGCTCTATTTCTTAGTGCATATTATTTTTTGTAGTTTGGCATGAGAAAATTACTGCCTATGCAGCACTCTATAGACATCTCAAAGTTAGGTTTGGGATATAGTTTCTATTTCAGGCACATCAAGAAGTCTAAATTTAGGCAGATGAAGTTTAGATATTACAACTTCATTAAACACACAGTAATGCAAATTCAAATACCTCTGAAAACCAGGTTGAAGTTGTAGCATAATAGAGTCATAGAATGGTTTGAATTGGAAGAGGCTATAAAGATGCTCTAGTTCCAATCTCCCTGCCATGGTTCTCCTACAAGGACACCTTCTACTGCACCATATTGTTCAAAGTAGTTTTGGTGTATTTAAATTAGAGAGACTTTTTTTTTTTTTTAAATTCAATTTGTTATAGTACAAGGGTTCCCCTATCATGCAGTGCATGAACCTAGAACTCCATTCAATTTCTGGGGGGGAGGGGGTGTGTGTCCCAATATGCTTTATATTGTTGACAGAGTATCATAATAGTCCTCAGGAATAAAAACGAAAGGAAGTCAAATGTTCCTGGAAGAATAGCAGAGGGAAAGAAAAACAAAAGCATTTAGAAGGTAAATTATCATTTTCTCTAATCATTTCCACTCAGTGTAAGAACAGATGTGAAACACATGGCTTACAGGATGAGGATTTTGCCAGGAGAAAAAAATAAAAAAAGAAAAAAAAATGAGAAAGGAAAGAAGAACAAAAACATAACTGTAAAAATATGAATAAATGATTATGATTGTGTTGGCCTGAGACCTTGGTCTTGCCAGTCTAAGATTGATGCAGCTAGGGAAGGCCATAGTTTGAAAAAAAAATTGTAATATCATGTTTGCATGGGACAATGAACTCTTCCAAAAATCAATTGAATAGTCAACTTCTTTCATGTTCAAAATAAAAGAAAAACTGTTTCTATAGTGTGTCATTTACCCTCTGAATGCCTCAAAATAATGTGAACTCTGACCATCAGAATCTTTGATAATGAGAATTTTTTTGTAAAACAATGAATATATTAACTCTTGCACAACCCAAACTCGCTTTTAACATGTGGATTTCATCATCTCAGTTGCCATTCCTCAGAGAACCCTTAGGGGTTGGACTTCCAGGAACAACATTGCAACCCTTTTTCTGGAGTGATACCATGGTAAATTTGATTCCAAACTAGGTGAAATGTTGGTTGGCATTGTGATGTTGTTCCTGTAAATTTCATACTGCCTTCAGTAATTTTATAAAAAGATACTTTGTTAGCTAGCACCCAATTGATGTACTAGCCAAGATGTATTGAGTTTAGAAGGACATCTCCATCTCCAGTGAAAATATGACAATATTATTGTGGAAGATTTATGCTGCCATGTACTTTTTCATCTTCATTTAAGAAAAAAAAAAAAAAGAAAAGAAAGTAGAAAATTGACTGACAGAAAATTTAAAAAATATTCCAGTCTCCCTGGCTTACTTTTTACATTATATTTAAGATTATTTTGGTATTAATATGAAAAACACATGGAACCTAAGCAAACACGTGTTATTGTAGAATATTTACCATCCTTTCAGCAAATTCCCAAAAAGAACAAAAAACTCTTGTAATTCTCAGTGATAAAGGGATAATATTCATATTAGGTAAACCAGAGCAGAAAAAGGTTGATGCAGATGGATGTGCTTCCATCTGGTAATGAATCACGGTGTCTAGAAGCTATATCTGAACCATGATGTGGGTTAGAGCTGACCCAATCAAAGATACAGCTTACATGAATTTTAGTTTTCATGTAATTTTCTTTCCCCTAGTTCCAGCAAGGACCTCAAATAGACGCTTACGTATAGAGGAGCCTAAACCACTTAAAAGTTGGGGTGTTGTTTCTAGCAATTTACAGTGCTGCGTTACTAAATGACCTTTTGAAGAAAAACAAAGGTCCAGGAACATCAGTGTGGGATTTGGGACAACCAGTCTGTTGAGGAACAAAGTTCAAGCTGAACAACAGGAAGGCACTAAAGAAAAGTGTGTTTGAACCAGATTTTCAGCTGGACTCTGCTTATTTCCAAATTGTAGAAATCAGGATTCACAACATGAGTCATCTGCTTGTTTGTGATGTGTGTGCAATAGTTAAACACTACAGTTAGTTATTACAACTATTATAATAAGTATTCAGAGAGAAATATTTAGTAATAATGTAATGATAATACAGTAAAAATTGATTTTCTTTTTTTCTTTCAAGGAAGCAAATCTTTCACATACTTTCACAATTAAGTTTAGAAATATGTGATATTTAGAGACAACATAACTGCAGTGTTTATCTCAAAGGTTTTTTCCTTACTATCCAGGACTTCTGTTTTTTCCCCATAGTCTCAGTGTCTTTGTTTTAAATACTATCTTCTGCAATTTTTTTTTAGTGACTTGAATAAGAAATAAACAACAGAGACAAGGAGCTTACTGTTTTATTTCTTTTACAACAGAAATATGAAGAAATTAGATGCAGAAAGTACTCAGACTAAAAGACAATATCCTAATTTTTAGAAATCCTTGAGATAAGAAATTTTAAAAGAAAAAGAAAGTGAACAAAAAATAAAAAATAATAAAAAGTTTGTAAACACTTAATTTTCAATACACAATTGTTCACAGGCATTTTAAAAATTTTCTATTCTCAAGTCTAGAAGAGAGATTTCACTTGAGTTTTTAAGTATTAGAGCCAAAGCTATGATACTAAATTGATAGCTGACTGAGGTGTATTTCTTCATCTTAAAAGCTTGGTTTTATAATTTAACTCCTTTTTTTTGGAGTTAAAGCAGTCATGGTGTTACTATAATTTCAAATTAAGACAATATTAGAGGAAGCAGTCAGATTAGCAGCACAAAATATGCAGTAGTGGCTCAGTATATAAATCCAGTGAAAAAAATAACTATGTCTCCACTTGGAGGATCAAGAACTCCCTCTTAATTCTCATTTTGTCACTTATAGGAGTTTCTGATTTCTCTCATTTATAAGGTGTGTCTGACCTGGTGATATCAAAGATCCTATAAATGGTGCTAAATTTACAACTATTTCCTAAACCAGGAATTGTCTCTGCTTTTTCCTTATGTTAATCAGCACTGCCCAGTTAGCCAACTTTTCCATGATAAGAATCTGGCCCCCTTTAGCAGACCTGTATCATAAAATTGCTGTACGACTTTCACCCAGACTCGTAAAAGCTGATAATAAAGAAACTTGCACAGAAAAAACTAAAGCTTTGCCATCCTGTGGAAATTGTTATGAAGTAAAAATCACACGACTTGATTTTAAGTAACCTCTGAGTTGGAGGCCTCATGTGGTTGGTTGACTTACAAGGATCAGAGGTAGCAAATAAGAAATCATTTCCATTAGAGGAAAACACTGTACTTGTCTGTAGCATAGGATCACGAGGCCTTGATTTTCATCCTGACAGCAATGAAGCAAGTGAAGTAATTGTTTTTATGATAAAGAACATCATTGTGGAGGATAAATAGAACCTAGAATTTATTTCATTGTCCTTTGCCAATAATACATCCGTTAACTACGGGAAGCACATTTCTATGATGCGAAGATTAAAACCATTCCAACCAAAAGCAGCTGCCAAACAGTTGCAAATCATATCTTTCATAAATACACTAATTCAGCTTGAAATCCTGGTGACTTATTTCTCAAGTATTTTACTTTAAGATAAATGTCCATTTCATTCAACAAAACAGAAATATATCACATTATTGCATATTGGAACATTTACCACATCTCCAGATTGTAATAGGACATTGTGTAGCCACATTGAGTTTTCATGACCACATCAAATCTGTCTTCTGTGATATGACTCAACTGCCTTCAGTATGGTGAGTTGAATGCAAAATATATTTTGTTTTCAAAGGATGTGGTGGCTTGGGCTCATGGTTTTAGGAAGAGGGCAGTGACACAAAGAAACTGTGCAAGAGATAAGCTTATCTCTCTCCAAGAGAGAATCTGTGGAGTAAAAGGTGGCTATCCCAGCTTTTGGGATGAGTTCCCACATGAACAAAGGGCTACTGTACTGCTCACTACAGTCGATGAGCTACCTTTTCTAATTTAAACACATATCCTCCAGGATTACCTTGGTGATGCAGGAAGTACAAGAATCCATATAAAATCATTTAATGGCTCCTGCGAAGATGACTGACTTTCAGATGACACATATAATTGGAACGGGATAAAAAAAATCAGGTCTCTTTGAAATAGATGTGTCTTGAGATCTCCAAATTATTTAAATTTGGCCTATCTCCACAGCCTTGAAAGTTAATTGAATACCCTCTTAGCTTGTAACTTCACTGGCATTATCTGGAATATTTTTAACAGGGGTAAGCAACTAGTTTTTGTTTGTACAGCTTAATAAATTAAACGTTTTACTTTTGTTTGATTGATTTTATAGCTTAATAGCAGATTCATATTTCAAAAATAATCTGCAGTTATGTAATTTTTAGTAGTTTTACAAAAGACAAGTCCAACAATTCTGGTATTCTGAGCATTCTACATACTTTGGTATGACCTTTTTTTTTTGTGTGTGTTCTATTTTTTTGAAAAACGATTAAATATAGCAAGCTGTAATTTGATTTGAGTTAAATAAATGGAATGAGACTATGTGGTCACATTTACAGAGCATTCTG